>NW_015660014.1:498411-506618 GCF_001515625.1 Sinocyclocheilus rhinocerous | reverse complement strand
TTGTTTATAGTTGTTTAAGCAACTTAATTATAATTGGTTTATAAACATTATTTTAAACATTATGCACTTTTTCCACAGATTGTCATGTTATTTTATTGCTTTGAATAAACGTGCAATAGTAATATTTTGCTCGATGCGCCCTCTTGTGGCCTCAGGAGACAAGCCAAAAGCTTTTTTCCCCCAAACTGAAATTATGCATTTTAAATTCGAATATAATTCGAATATTGATCATATTTAAGTACAAAATTCAAATTTAGTTTTTCAGCCTTTTTGACAGCCCTAGAATTTGGTCCAATTTATTTTCTCACTAGTTACAACTTTTTTAATATTTGTGAGTAATGATCAGCAAGAATGGCTACTTCAGTTTAATTAAAAAAATCTTACAAGTAATAGATGGATTATACACTAGTATCTAATAAACAGGTACTAGTTTGTATTCGGGTAGTACTAGAAAAATGGGATTAAATGCTAATAACTATTTGAATATTATGAATGATGTGAAATACATACCAGTACCTAATTAATAGTTACTAGTAAAACTGAAATATGAATCAGCAACAACTGGAATGCATACTAGATACAACCCAATATAAGTGAATATTTAAGCACATAATCTCCAAAGAAATCAATGGTTAAACAAATAAATAATAAATAACGCAATTTTTTACCAGTAACAATGGAATAGTTACTTTTCACTGCTGAGATAAACACTAATATGTAATGGATAATTACTAGAACGTAGTACTAATAAAACGGAAAAATATACTGTTCACAACACTGGATTACTTACTAGTAACGCCAATATAAAAAAAGTACTAGTAATATAAAAAGAGTATTAGTTAATTTTAAGGAATACATGTTTAAATGGCTTGCCACACACAACATATCATACACCCTGTCCCCTTCTTATACACATATGCACAAATATAGTTGGAATTTGCTTTGGTTTTGAATTCTTTAGCACGTAAAAGCACGATGCCAAAAGGTAGGGTGAGTTAAGACACCCGAACGTGCATCATCGCTCGGCCACGCACCGCAACGTTCCTTTCTTCCATTCTTCTGCTGCTTGTTATTGATACGCATGCAGAGGCAGTGCTCTACTGTACTAACTGGACGACCTCTGGATTACAGTTCTCAGACAATGCACTGCACATTCAATCCTGACAAGACGAGGAGAAAGGGTCGCGAGTACACCCCCCCCCTCTTCTTTTCCTTCTCATATGAGGAAGCTTTGGGATCAGAATGGCGAATGGCATTCTTGTCGAGCTCCGTGGAATGTGAGCACTCGAGACCTGCGTGGTTACGCACCCCGATTTGCAATATGATTTCAGCCCAATCTATGCACATTAGTAAAGCACAAAGACGGGAGTGCGAGGAAGGGGGAACCATCTGAACATGGCCAAAGAGTCAAATATAAGCATCCATTTTCTCCTCTTCTTACCTATAATATCCAGCGATGCGTATCTTCCCTTTCTTTTTCTCTCCTGCTGCCGTTCGTACTGTACATTGACCTACACGCGTTTAAACATACAGGCAACTCGCGGCACGAAAAGATTTACATTGTCGCGGCTTCGCAAATAACGCAGTGTTTTCCCAGCCGCTCCCCCTAAAATCGGCGCAGAAAACGGGGTGCAGCTGAAGACTGTACAAATTGATGCGTACGTTTGATTCTTCCCCACCCCCTTTTCTTTCTGCCCTTCTCCCGCTCCTCTGTCAAGACGACTTGGACTCTTTTGCAGTCTGTACGAGGACAAATCTTCACGGAGGGGTGAGCGAGGGACGCACGACCACTCGAGGGAAAGGGGCGTGATTTTCCTTATTCTTCAGGGAAAATGGCAAGGTAGGGAAGGAAAGACAAGGAAAAAGGAATAAAGAAAGATGTCGAGATAAGGGTATTTATTATGTAAATTACTGCTTATTTAATTGTCGATTTACCACACTTCATTAAGGAAATTAACCTAGAACTGCTTGATTAGGTAATGGGCACTAATTGGGCCTAATTGTAGTACCTTAATGAGGTAGGGGTGCCATTACTCCTGCAAAGTTATTATTTGAAACAGGCAATTTTGTTCATCAGAACCTAATCATCCATGTTCATGAGGCTTATTTCAAATATACAGATTTGAAAAATCTGAAAGTCAGAAAAGTAAGCATGAAAGTAGTTAGTTTGAATTTGTAACTTTAGTCTAAATATAACGCCTTGCTCTTCCTGTGAAACGACTTTCCTTTCGGCTGATGTCATGAAGGCCATACTGGCTGTTGGATAATATAACCTATTTTATTAGCTATTTATAACCAAATAGCTATCTAGGGATTGTTTTAGGAAACGTACAATCAGTCTGGCTTCATTCTGGCATATAACTCCCACTTTTCTCCATCCAATACGTTTTCATTAATATAAAAGGCCCACCAACATCCCTAAAATCTGACAATACTAAATTGCTCTTATTAAACCAAAATCACACACACACACACACAATTACAATAATCAAATAGCCTAATATACACATATTATGCTGGTCTAGCTAACATGTGTCCTGCAGTAAACAAACAAGCTTTTCACTATCACAATAGCAATTCACATACTTTAAGGTGTCTTTACACAGGCTAGGCTCTGATGTGGCTCTGTGCCTGCCTCAAACTGTGAAGACACAATGTCACATAAAAAAGGTACTAATCTGTCTTTGTCATTGTCATGACGGAGCACATATTTCATAATTCAATAATTTGTATTTTATATTTATAATTTCATGTTTCTATATTTATTATATTTTCAAAAATAATTTCATAAGATATTTTGTAAGTTCTTTTAGCCTACCATTGTGGTTTTTGTGGAATATAAACTCATTTAGATTTAGCTTCTCTGCTGCCTTTGCATTGTAAAGATGGCATTAGACTAAAAGAGCTTCGCCAAATCTGTACTTTCTTGTAAGACTGCAGTGGAGTGACCAGTCAAGCGGTCTCTCGCTCTCACACACACACACACACACACACACACACACACAATCCATCTCCCTCAGTCTCTCTCTCCTGCAGTTTTTTCTTCCCTTTCGAATAGACCTCTGTCCCGGCTCCCATTGTGTTGTAACCATAGTAACCAACCTCGCAGAAGTGCGCGTGCGTTATCATGTCTGCCGTCCCCATCTACCGTTTGAAGCACGAGATGCTCAGACTGGCTGCAGAGCTACTTTGCATTGATTTACTGTTGCAGGTGTTTAACAGGGAGCGAAGTTCACGGGTTGGAATTCGTTACAGCACAACATCACACGATCAGCATTCAGTAAACCTGTAAACCTGTGACTGAAAGGATCGCGCGTTTATATTTATATTAGGCATATTACATGTTCATAAATCAGTAGCAACTCATAGGCTACATATCTCTGGTTGCAATTGTAGTGATTTGATACAGATTTAAATATTCATTCAAGATTTTATATCTGTATAACCTATTAATTAGTCTATAAATTAGTAGCCTATGTGGTTTATAAAATGAAACAATGTTTAATAACATTGATTAAAGATAGGGCTGGACGATATGGCCAAAATTGATATCACGATATATTTCTTAATTTCGGTCGATACGATATAATTCCGATATCGATATGAACACTATTTATCTGAAATAGAAATCTTTTGTAACATTATAAATGCCTTTATCATCACTTTTGATCAATTTTAAGCATCCTTGCTAAATAAAAGTATAATTTCTATAATTTCTTTCCCAAAAAAATTATAAAAATTATACTGAATGGAATAGTGTATAATGATACAAAAGCTTTTTATTTCAGATAAATGCTGATCTTTGGATCTCAACTGTTTTAAATATTGATAATCAGCAAATCAGCATATTAGAATGATTTCTGAAGATCATGTGACACTGAAGACTGGAGTAGATTTTGAAATGTGCAGTGCTCATGTTTATTCAACGAAGTCAAACGGCACAAATAAATCAATGTATGGGAAACACTGGTAATGTATATCGAAATATCGGAAATGTGTTTAAAAATCATATCACCGTTATTGAAAAAAATTATATCGCGATACATATTGATATTGAATTATTGTCCAGCCCTAATTAAAGATAGACTTTTTGTTCTTTTTCTGTTATGCCCTGTAAATTATAAGCGTCACATCAATATTTAGGAAAGAGACATGTGCGTGATACTGCTTTAATGCAACAACTTAATAAACAAGAAGAAAATAATGAGTAACTTATATTTGAAACGTTTGTCTGTTTTTGCCTCTGCTAAAATAGGTTCGAACGAAGCCAAAGCAAAATCAACCGCAATTTGAACGAATCGGTTCAGTGAATGATTCACTCAATTAGACAGCAACTTGTCGCCATCTACTTGCATAATGAGGTAACCGGTTGAAAGAGTTACTGAAAAAAAAAACACTAATGCACAGACCTGACATCTTGTCTGCAAACGCGCTAATACAGACAAGCAGAGTGATACAAATAAAGAAACGACTCAAATCAATAAAAAAAATTTAAAAAAACCTCGAGAACCGGAAGTCCGGAACTAAGTGTTCTATACACTGATCTATAATAGAGTCATTATATAGATCAGTGGTTCTATAATGTTTCTGATTATAACTTTACACAACTTCTCTCATTAGGAGAGATGCAGTATGTGTGCCTTATGGTTTCAAGATCAGAGCACACACACTATTTAAACATTCTCCTCAATAACTTTATGTTCTGCACAGCAATGTTTCAATAGTCTTTCTGTAGCCATCTCCCTTGTGTCTGTCCCAGAGCTGATCATACTGACCTTCAGCAGCAGGTACCCAAGAGCTTTCTACTGTGAAAGTCACTGACACTTTTCACAAAGAAGTGTCCAAAAACAGAGAACACAAAAGTATAAAATTGTGGAAAGACAAGAACAAAGAAATAACCTCCAGTTAAAACCTCGAATAGATCTGGAGAAGTATTTATGAAACACTGGCCTGAATCCTCATTAGGCTACATATCGCTTAAGATCTGTGTCATGAAAAAACTACATCACTGTTTTGTTCAGTCCTTAAATAAAATGTTTCTCAGTGCAGTCTTAACATGTATGTCTTTATTCATCTTAACAACACAACCCAAGTTTGTTTTTCTTCTTTCTTAATTGCCATGTATCCAACACGTAACACTTAACACAGTGCCATCTAGTGGCTTTCTAGAGTAACAGGCACAATCAATTGATATCATCACATCCCCCTTTCTTCAAAGAAACAAACAAGTAAACTTAGTATTCTTTTTAACACATCTTAAGTTGCACTCAGTATAACATTTTAACTCAATGTTTATTTTTGCACATTTTATATGCACAGTTAATGCAAATGATGAACTACAAACATGAACAGTTTCTCATTACTACATTTTCAGCAGTTTCTTACAGATTTAATCTATCAGGTTTTTTAACGGGTCTTGTAGATCTTTTAAGTGTGAATGTATGGCCGTTTGATGTTTGTGTGTTTATGTTCGTATCAGTGTTGCAGTCATTTGTTGAGTACAATGCAGTTGATTCAGACTTCACATTGCATTGATTCAGGTCTTTCACTTCTTTTTCAGTCTTTAAAAGATCACGTCTGTTCCGTCTGAAGATTTGACGAGGG
This sequence comes from Sinocyclocheilus rhinocerous, assembly GCF_001515625.1. NCBI lineage: Eukaryota > Metazoa > Chordata > Actinopteri > Cypriniformes > Cyprinidae > Sinocyclocheilus > Sinocyclocheilus rhinocerous. The sequence continues at coordinate 501,014 of NW_015660014.1, read as the reverse complement.
CTGCCTCCACGACCTTGGTGAAGACACGAGGCGACAGGGACAGCCCGAAGGGGAGGACCTTGTACTGATGTGCTCGCCCCTTGAACGTGAAGCAGAGAAATGGCCTGTGTCGAGGGAGAATCGAGACATGAAAGTACGCATCCTTCAGGTCGAACGCTACGAACTGCCTTTCTTGGGTACAATGAAGTAAGGGCTGTAAAACCCCGTCTTCATATCGGCTGGAGGGACCGGCTCTATCGCGTCCTTCGCCAGTAGGACTACAATTTTTGCTTGCAAGACGGGAGCATCCTTGTTCAGCACAGAGGTGAACCGAATGCCCCTGAACTTGGGAGGACACCGGGTGAACTGAATCGCATAGCCGAGTTTGATGGTCCTCGTGAGCGCTATCCAGGCCCCCAGAAACCAAGTAAGCGGTGTTTTGTTCAGTCCTTAAATAAAATGTCTCTCAGTGCAGTCTTAACATGTCTGTCTTTATTCATCTTAACAACACAACCCAAGTTTGTTTTTCTTCTTTCTTAATTGCCATGTATCCAACACATAACACTTAACACAGTGCCATCTAGTGGCTTCCTAGAGTAACAGGCACAATCAATTGATATCATCACATCCCCCTTTCTTCAAAGAAACATAAACAAGTAACCTTAGTATTCTTTGTAACACATCTTAAGTTGCACTCAGTATAACATTTTAACTCAATGTTTATTTTTGCACATTTTATATGCACAGTTAATGCAAATGATGAACTACAAACATGAAAATTTTCTCATTATTACATTTTCAGCAGTTTCTTACAGATTTAATCTATCAGGTTTTTTAACGGGTCTTGTGGATCTTCTAAGTGTGAATGTATGGCTGTTTGATGTTTGTGTGTCTATGTTCGTATCAGTGTTGCAGTCATTTGTTGTGTACAATGCAGTTGATTCAGACTTCACATTGCATTGATTCAGGTCTTTCACTTCTTTTCCAGTCTTTAAAAGATCACGTCTGTTCCGTCTGAAGATTTGTCCATCATCTGTTTTCACAGTATAAGATCTTGGAGCTACTTCTTGCATAACAGTGGCCTTCTTGCTCTAGTTCTCGTCACTTTTGTTTCTGATAACATCATCCCTCACCAATGGCTGTAGATGCTTTGCAGCCCTGTCATAGTAGAACTTTTGTCTATACTTCAGTTGCTTGAGTTTCTGCTTTATTTTCACATTTGCTTTTTGTTTTGAACAAGAGGGTAGTGTAGTGCGAAGTTTCCGTGCCACACTATCCCGCTACTGTAACTTTTAGCTTGCATATACCTAAAGAGTCAATGCTTTTTCCATTGTAGTCCTTGAGAAGTATTGGCTTTTTCTTTATCTTTGGCTTTTCTGTCATATTTTTGATGTCCGACATGCTAATTAAGTTTGCTTTAGCACCTGTATCCAGCTTGAGAGTGACCAGCGCTCCATTGATCTGTAGTGGTGCCACCCATTTGTCATTTTTTACAGCATCCTCTTGACTCTGTGCATCAACTGATAACTTTCCACCAGTGTGTCCACTAGTGTTTTCAGATTCCAGCTTGTTTTCACAGGTTACCATGCCGACGAAGAATGTATTGCACAGGTCAGTTTCCTCTATCATTTTGACAGATCGCCCTTTTTGTTTAACTTTTCCTTTAGAAAAACATTGTTTTGCGAAATTATTTTTGCCATAACACTTCGCACATTTTTTCCCAAAGGCTGGACATTGCTTAGGCTGATGTTCAGTACCACAACGTTTGCAATTATAAATGCCATCCTTTTGTTTCACAGCTCTTTGAAAGATACGGCACCAATTGCAGCATCTGCACTTGGAGACAGGCTTTTTGGCATCATTTCACCAAATGTTTTCACATGAAGTTGCGCAAGTTCACTGGCTTGACAAATTTTAATTGCCTCTTGCAAAGTGAGCTCTGTTTCTCTCAGTAAGCGGTGTCTGAGTTTTGCATCATAGATGCCAAAAACAATCTGATCTCTTATCATTGAATCAGTTAGCTGATCAAAATTGCATGTCTTAGTCCTTAAATAAAATGTTTCTCAGTGCAGTCTTAACATGTATGTCTTTATTCATCTTAACAACACAACCCTAGTTTGTTTTTCTTCTTTCTTAATTGCCATGTATCCAACACGTAACACTTAACACAGTGCCATCTAGTGGCCTCCTAGAGTAACAGGCACAATCAATTGATATCATCACAATCACCTTATCCCTTCAGAAAGCCTGACATACATTTGTTTGATTTTCCCAGTGTGCATCACAGATGTATTTGGTGTGTTGCCCTAAGTATGATCAAATCCGTCAAGTGTCTTCAGGGAGTTGCCCATCATTACCACGGCCATGCCACACTAAATGTGGCTAGTGTAGGCCTACAAGAAAATCAGAAAAATTTCAGTAAAATACTAATTTAATTATTAATTTACTATAATAAAGCAGTACTTTTACCATTTTTACTATATAAATATATGTGACCCTGGACCACAAAACCAGTCATAAGGGTCAATTTTTTAAATTGATATATCTCAAAGCTGAATAAATAAGCTTTCCATTGATGTATGGTTTGTTAGGATAGGACAATATTTGGCCGAGATACAACTATC
>NW_015660014.1:497742-498326 GCF_001515625.1 Sinocyclocheilus rhinocerous | reverse complement strand
AAGTTATCAAATGTTTCATGCGGTTGCTGCACACGTGAACGAAACACATATCTTTCATACGTTTCATTCTTTTTGGGCGACCAATGAGCAGTGAATTTGGCCAGTACATCATCAAGCTTGTTTCTATCTTCATTCTCATTAAAGACGGAAGTATTATACACTTCAATAGCCTGTGGACCAGCAATCGTCAGTAGTAAAGCAACCTTACCTGCTTCTGGCTTTGTGTCCATCCCGATAGCGGCCATGTAACGTATAGCTCAAATTGCTGTTTGAAACTGCGCCAGTTGCTGTCCACATTTCCCGTGAGCTTCAAGTTCTCCGGTGGTTTTAGAGTATTCATTATGTCGCTTTCACAACAGGCTGCTCTTAGTTTGATTTCACCCCTGGTACCATGTTTTGTTCAGTCCTTAAATAAAATGTCTCTCAGTGCAGTCTTAACATGTCTGTCTTTATTCATCTTAACAACACAACCCCAGTTTGTTTTTCTTCTTTCTTAATTGCCATGTATCCAACACATAACACTTAACACAGTGCCATCTAGTGGCTTCCTAGAGTAACAGGCACAATCAATTGATATCATCACA
>NW_015660014.1:489803-496559 GCF_001515625.1 Sinocyclocheilus rhinocerous | reverse complement strand
AAAATTCTCAAAGCTCTCAAAGCTGAATAAATAAGCTTTCCATTGATGTATGGTTTGTTAGGATAGGACAATATTTACAACTATCTACAACCGAGATACAACTATTTGAATATCTGGAATTTAAAGCTGTCCAAATGAAGTTCTTAGCAATGCATATTACTAATCAAAAATTAAGTTTTGTTATATAGGAAATTTACAAAATATCTTTATGGAACATGATCTTTACTTAATATCCTAATGATTTTTGGCATAAAAGAAAAATCTATCATTTTGACCCATACAATGTATTTTTGGCAATTGCTACAAATATACCTGTGCGACTTAAGACTGGTTTTGTGGTCCAGGGTCACATATAAAATAAATATACATATATAATAGCAAATCTATAAAATATTATTGCAATTTAAAATGTTTTCTAGTTTAATATTTTAAAATGTAATTTATTCCTGTGATGGCAAAGCTGAATTTTCAGCAGTCATTACTCCAGCGTCACATGATCCTTTAGAAAGGATTCTAATACGAGTACTTAGTGCTCAAGCAACATTTATTATTATCAATATGGAAAACAGTTTTGCTGCTTAATGTGTGTGTAGAAACCATGATACATATTTTTTTCAGGATGCTAAACAAGACGTTCAAAAGAACAGCATTATTTGGAATGGAAAGCTTTAGTAACATTATAAATGTCTTTACTGCAATTTTTAACATCAATTTTGCAACTTGGCTTAAATTTTTTTTTTATCTCACTGACTCCAAATTTTAAGTGGTAATGTATACAATTTAAAAAAAAAAACTTGGAAAAAAAAAAAAAAAAGAGCAACAGTGGGCTCACTAAGCATATTGCTGACTATTGAGGCATAGATGTAACAGCACAGCCAATGATGTAACAAGGTCTTTTTATTAGTTAATATGTTTAATTAGTCAGCATTGTACAGTTAAACCCACAGATATCCTAGTGTCAACACAAACATATACGGACTTTACAGTGAATGTGTGTGTGTGTGCGTGTATATATGTGTAGTGTGTCATTAAATATTTGGATACTGAAATATTGGAAGCATGAGAATTCATTTAAATACAAAGATGTCTGAGTGTATGTATATATCACAAGGTTGAAGGGCTGTCTGAATTATGATGAATGCTGGTGAGTATGCTTTGGGAGTAGTAACGTGGTATGAAGTACACAGGCCAGGCCAAAATCCACACAACAGAGATGCAGTCTAAAACATCAGCCTGTGTTATAATACCTCATGCCAGCACACATTCCTGTAAGGAGCTGACTACAAATATTGAGACAGTTCAGATCTATCAAACATTTGACCCATCAGTTATAATTTTCTTCTCTATCCCTCCCTTCTCTCTTCACAGCATCAGCTAGATAACTCCATCTGTAAACAGATGCACAATGTGTCAACAACAACAAAAAAAGAACTCTCAGAGTGTAATCTACAAATCCAAATTTCAAAGAGAGAAGTTTCATTCAGGCCATGCGAGATTCATACCTCTCACCAGTCATAGCGTGGGCGGGAGTGAGGAGGATGGTGGCGTGGTGACTCGTGGTGAGGCGAGGGAGAGGAGGAGGAGCTCGGAGGCGCTGTCAGGGCCAGCTGCTGTCCTACCCCTGCACTCCGCTCACGCCCATAATCTAAACTACGGGCATTAGGGGGGCGGTACCGGCCCACCTCTCTTCTCCACTCTTCATCAAAGGCAGCTGCCCCACCTGAAAGAGTGATTTTTTCAATAGTGAACAGGAGAATTTCTTCACAAAGGTCAGGGACAAAATGTAAGCAGTTACAGTTACAGGGGAAAAAAGGGAAAGAGGGACTCACTCTCTTCCAGGTTAAAGTAGTCCTGTCTCTCTTCACGGTCTCCCGTGAGACGGTTCCTTGAGCGTTCCATCACATGACCTCTTTCACCAATGTGATGCCCTATAGCCATTCGCTCCAGCCCACTCTCACTGTCCCGCATCGTTTGACGTGTCTCTCTGATCTAAACAAAAACACACATTCACAATTAAAAAAACTATTAGGGGTGATTCAACAGTTTTGACACTTCTATGTGTGGTATTTCAGTGAAACACATATCTTAATAACAAAGCATTGGCAATCCAGTTTAACCAGTCCATCACTGTCAGTCTTTTAAGGAATTTAATGATTCTGATTACTCTTAAGAATTCCTTCATAGTTCCTTATTAGTTCCATTACCAATTCAAATTTGAGGAATAAATATCTGGACAAGTAAAATGCATTTCTGTTGCCAAATGCTGGGACCATTGCAATGAAACAAAAAATACGAACACATTTCTTATTTTGATAATAAAACTCATGTGTATCTGTAACTACACATTGTCATTTGAACAACCAGTTGGAAACGACACAGATTTAAGTCTCACAAGTCTTAAGTACCACATAATACAGTACCGGTTCTTGGTTCACGGAGTCTGACATGACGAAATTATTGACTTGTGGTTCAGCGGGTCAGATTAATTGAGAAACTGTTTGCGATTCATTTACATTATAAGAGTCAGGAAATCACTTGTAGCAGTGTATGTATTTTCATCAATAAAAAGAACAGGCTTATAACAGTCATTCGCTTGAGAATTGGACATCACTAGTCCTTCTACGTGTTCTTCATTAATAAAAAAGAACAGGCTAATAAGACTCAAGAATCAGACTTCCATTGGGTCACACTATACGTTTTTTTTTAATAAGTTTTAACTTCATGTACCATTACCAGAACCAAATTGCATCAAAATTTGGTTTAGGTATTTATTATTATTATTATTATTTTTTTTTTTTAGATGTAACTATTTCTGAATATGAAATAGGAATATAAAAATTAACGCATTTTGATGCCGACCGACGACCTGACAAACACCAAATTAAACAAGTTCAATCAGTGAAAACATGGCCAGCCAAAACCAACAGATGCCCATTGAAGTCAGTGCTGTTTGTCTGGTACAGTTACTTTTTCATTCAACATTTTATATATCAATTTGTGTGCCAGATATTTAAAACTAGGGTTAAAAAATCAGGGGCCGTTTACACGACAACATTTTCAGCCAAAAACGGGAAATTTTTTTATGCGTTTTGCCCCAGGTGTGCCTCACACGTCCTGAAAAGTGAAGCTGCGGGCTCTTTGATCGCCCCCTGGTGGCTGGCTGCAGTACAGGTCATAAACCCCACCCTCTCCATGTAAACGAATGGGACTTGAGTCAAAATAAAAAAAATAAATTACACTTCCAATACAATTTTCCGAAAGATGGTTTTGGTCAGTTAAGGAAGTTGTTATCATGCTGATATATGTTAAATTGTTAATTTTTGTGATAAGTTTGATTTTAGCTAATAATTTGATGCTATAAAAATGGGGCGTGTCGTTATTGTTGTTTGGGTCTGCAGAAGTTTGGGTGGGTGTTTGATACCGTGGCTCCACCTCACGACACTACTGTGCAGACTCAGTAGTCCTCAGTTTGGAGCAAACGACGTCATTTACTCAAGATGGCAGCGACCATACTGAGATGCTTTGGCTTCACTTTTCTATAGTGAAAGGAATAGGAGACGTGTTGTCCATGTTTTTTTTACAGTCTATGGTTTTGCCTGTTCGTTTACATGACAACGGCGTTTTGGGGACTGAAAACGCATATTTTTGAAAACGGGTTTCAAAGTGCAAGTTTTTGAAAACGCCACCGTTATCGTGTCCGTGTAAACACCCAAAACGGGAATCTTTGAAAACGGCGACGTCATGCACATGCGTAGTATGTGTTGGGTATGTAGGCATGCGCAGTACGTGTCGATTTTAAAGGAAATTACATACACAACAATGGAGTACATGGTAGTGTTGTTGCTGCTCACAAAATTACTCGCTGCTTTCGCCATATTGCTTGTTTATTTACGTCTGTGTGCAAGCTGCTATCGCTATGAATGAGGAGTAGAGCAACAGGCGGTGTGGTGATTTTAGTGACGGAACTCCCGCCCACAAAGAGCTAATCGTCACTTCCCTACAGGTGCTGTTTACTAACAAGGTGACAGCGCCAACTACTGGCCTGGCATACGTAATACAGTGTTTTTGGCCATTATCGCGGATATGTGTAAACGCGAATCATTTTGAAAACGTTGCAGTGTATACGTGAAACTTTTTAAAAATGCAAGGGAAAAACTTGTCCGTTTTTGACTACATCGTTGTCGTGTAAATGTAGCCTCAGTCACGGACACATTCCCCTTCATGTCTATTGCGTAATACATTGTGCTGTGTGTCCATGTGTCACTTACACCCCCGGGAGCAGTGCGAAATTCACTGGTCTGCTGATAGACTTTAGGTGCTCCTGTGTCTATGGAGGAGTATGAGATGACTGTGGAGGAAGAAAAGGTCTGGCAGTTTGGAGAACCAGACATTTGTTCCTACAGAGTAAAGAAAACGAGAAGTTATGAAAGTGTGATCTAAGATCAATCGACTTCAATAATTTATGCAATTGTAGTCAAAATATAGAGAATTAATTAAGATTTCGATTATTTTAATGTGAAATAAACAAGGCAGCTACTTGAAAGTCACAGTTTGCACTTACTCCAGCTCAAAAGCTATAAATGATAATGCACCCTTACCATTAACAAATGAAAGCCTCGTTCTTAAAGTACAATGTTTCAATGATTCTGATTTCTGGCTGCTAGGCCACCATGAAACTCACCATGTTCTCCATCATCCCACTCATCATGCTGAACATTCCATCATCCCACTCACCATGCTGAACATGCCCATGAAACCTCCACCCTGAGAAAACACCCCCCCCCACAGAATTCTCAAAATGCATTGATGTAAAAATTATGATAATGCACAATTTCTGCCACTAATCAAATAAATGAACTCCTTCGGGTATTTTTGTTGCCATTAAAGCATAAGATGCTCTGTGGTTCATTTTCAAATCCTCCTGGAGATGATTATTAGATTTTACAACTGATCTATAATGGAGAACTGGATTGCTCATGACGTCATAAATGTGAAGCCACCACGCCGCCATACTGGTATTCCCTAGTATTCCCATTTATTCTATTGAATTAATAGGAAATCATATGATTTGAATGAGAAAACATCACCTCACAAGTCAGCGTTTTTATATCTTAAGTATCCCTGTACATTCTTACAACGCAAAGTCCTCATGTAAACGGTTATTTGTTTAAAGTGGGTAATTTCCCCTACTTATTAAAAAGTTACGTTCATATACATTACAGTAGCGTACATCAGACGAACATGATTACAAATGACAAAGTGCTCATTCTGAAATCTGAATAAAGATTTATGCTTTGTATACACGTATACCTTACTTCGCCTTGTACAGTTATTCACCGTTTATGTAATTTTGTGTTTTTATTCATACAGTAGGCTAACTGCAAATGTTTCAACATTGATTTTGTTAACAGCATTCATGCAGGTGATGATTTATACGTTGGTTAAATTAATAATTAATTCAACATACATGCATAACATTTTACTCCTAACGGTACTGCTAGTAAAACGCCATAGAATTTGCGTGATCTTTAAGAGTCTGAAATAGATGTTGCTAAATCAGGACATTAAAAATATACAACTTATTCAGAGAAATAACGCTGACTAATACATACGGTACGAACTTAAAGACATTAAGCTTTATTTCCAAGATGATGCATGGTAAGCTTTGATTTTCAATACAACATACAGCAATATAGTGACAGAGGCTTGTATTATACATTGTATATTCGAATCAATTTCTGATACTAAATCGAGATGTATTTTCATGTTTAATATTTCCTGCATAATTACGTACATTAAGAAATATATTTTGTGTTGGCTCAGTTACCCGTGTCAACAAGTGCGCAGCAGACACACCCACCTAAACGATTTCAATATATCACTTATCCTGCCCAAAAAGACCATAAACATTGCAGATAACATCTGAAGTAAAAATTAATTTACATAAACATATCTTAAAAGCATATCTTTGAACGCAATGAGCAATCCAGTCATTATATAGATCAGTGGAATTTACACAAACTTGAGGAGGTCATGCAGCTCAAACACTGCTGCAAAAAGGTGAACAAGGAACAAGGTCATACCATTCCCATCATGCCAAAGGGGGACAAGGCTCCAGCTTGTGGCTACAAAGGGTAAAATATGGAAACTTTAATCTTCAATACAAGCCTAAAATCACTCATAAACACCTACAAGTACAATTGAGACTAACTGCAGAGATGCCAATTCAGCATCAAACTGACAGGTCAACATATTAACAGCATTTTCACTTAAAGGGGTCATATGATGCTGCTAAAAAGAACATTATTTTGTGTATTTGGTGTAATGCAATGTGTTTATGTGGTTTAAGGTTAAAAAAACACATTATTTTCCACATACTGTACATTATTGTTGTTCCTCTATGCCCCACCTTTCTGAAACGCGTAGATTTTTACAAAGCTCATCGTTCTGAAAAGCGTGGTGTACGCTGATTGGCCAGCTATCCAGTGAGATGTGATTGGCCACGCGTCTGCAAGTTCGCTTAGGTGCGCGCGGCAAATATGACGTTATCGCGGTGTTGGCGGAAGTTCGCTTTGAGTGAGCGCAACGTCGTTTAGTGTGGCGGTGTGCACGACATTTTTTGTAACTTTCCGCGCAGCTCCGCTTCCGAAGATGCACGAGTTCAAAGCGACTCTAATCGAACATGCACGTCTGTGCCAGCAATTGTGTGAAACAGAAGCAGTTTGATGTTAAGTGCAGTCACACACACAGATCACG
>NW_015660014.1:488518-489782 GCF_001515625.1 Sinocyclocheilus rhinocerous | reverse complement strand
GATCTGTAAAGTTGCAAACACTAAAGTCTCAAAACCAAAGAGATCTTCTTTATAAAAGTTAAGAGTTAACCACGCCGTTTCCTAATTATAACAATTGCAGCGTTGTTTTTAAACTTGTAGTCAAGCTATAATGTATTTGATATTTATCATGTATGACTAAAATTATGCAGGGATTAAAAACGAATTCAAAAACTTTAAGTTTTTTTTTTTTTCTTTCTTTCTGGTAGCCTACTAGTTCGTAGGGCTCTTTTGGCCCGTTTTTAACGAAATAAAAATAATTGCTTTATTTATTTAGAAGCAGGGTAATTTAAATTAAATTTTTGTATTGTAATTTTTATTCTATTAATCAAAATACAACGCCCACAAAATAAAATTCAGTGTTGGGCTGCCAAATCTCCGAACGCGTTCATGTTGAGGGGCGAGCTGAGATATAGTACTATAATGTCTTCAGCCGTTTGCAACAAAACTTTACAGTTTTATTGCAAATGAATTAAGAATTTATAGTGCTATATATCAGCTTAATTAAACAATTATATTGTATACATGGTTTTAAAAAATCTGTAAAAAATTTTGCACTGAAATGTGCGCTGAAGGAATTTGCTTATTTTAATTATACCTGTCATGTTTGTGGTTTTTCATCATTATGCAGTCTGTTTAAATAAATATTCAGAAACACATGCAGTGCTACTTATTGTATTTTTTCTGTTTAACTTTTATTAAACTGCAGATCAAAATAGAATAGGCCTATACCCTAAATAAGGATAAATTATATTGGAACGCATCTCCAAAATAATCGCATACATAGATGTACGTTGCCATTACAGAAGTCAGCGCCAAACAACTGGCAAATAAAATATAAACTGAGGTTACAAAAGTGATTTTCTTTTCTTTCGTTCTTTAAATTAACATTAATGACTGGCGGCAGCGGCTGCAGTCAATGCACAGATCCAATACACCCTTGTTTTCTTTCTCAGCTCTTTACGTTCACTTAAGACATAACCGATTGTATTTATGGGATATTTTGATATAATTCTGTGTGTATTTGTCCATTCGAATGTGTAAGAATGCGAGAGAGCTCAGTCCAGTGTTCGCGTATATAAGAGGCAGCTTTTGTGCGTGCATTTTGTGTGTGTGTGTGTGTGTGCACCACAGAAAACAGCGCGCGAGTGCAGAAGTGAGTTCTATTTCGTCTTCTTGCAGTTGAATCTTTTGAAATCACAATAAATGCGCATACAGAAATCGAGACGCAGAATCGAAATGTAAT
>NW_015660014.1:482132-488455 GCF_001515625.1 Sinocyclocheilus rhinocerous | reverse complement strand
TATAACAAGTAATTTGATTCCTGACCTTATGCATCTGATCTGATTTCCGAAATTGGAATAGCTTTTCGATGCCCAACCCTCCTACTACATTATTTCATTCTTGCATGCAAAAAGACCTGTATGGTGACTACCAAAGAAAAAGGAAAACTTGAAATCGCATCATATGACCCCTTTAACCCTCATGTTGTGTTCTGGTCGTTTTGACCCAGAGAGGAATTTCATTTAGTCAAAAAATGCTAAATAATTAGACTAAAACGTACTAATTTTCTTCAAAATTATCATGGTTAACGTTTTGGGATTTTTTCCCCCACCATGTTGCACTTGTGATGTTCCCCGTCAAAAATTACCAGCCTACAAATAATTGCTTAGAAATTTCTCGCTATGCTATACTACTACTAAATACTGGACTCAATCTTTTTATCAACCTCTTTTCTGTCTGTTAGCACAGGTTTTGGGTTTCTTTTTTGAAACTGAATTATTCATAGGTCTCATCTACGTTTATGCACCTCAGTTTTGGAGTGAACATTGCCAAAATTATCCACAAATAATGCTTTTTTCACTCACAAATAAACTGAGATCAATGAGGCCTATGACCAAACAGTTAAAAAAAAACAAAAAAAAACAAAACCTGTGCTAATTGAAAGAACACAAGGCAATAAATATTAATCCCAGATTTGATGAGGGATTTACAAGCAGTTTTTAAAAGGCAGGTCATTGACCATGAACACCAAATTCGATAAAGGACTTTTGCATAGAACAAGTGTTAAAAATCTGCAAATCAGGCCATTTTTACAGCTCTAATGCATACCTGCAAGCGTGTACTTGGATGCTGGATCTGAGGGGTGAGAGGAAATGGGTCCATCCCAAAAGACCCAAAGAGACTCCTCATCTGTTGCCTGTGTGCAGCAAACGGATCCCTGTCACAACATAACTTGCAGTTATAGTATACAGTTGTAAAATGTATTTTGAAATAATTTATTTTAAAGCTCAAATGAATTATTCGGTTATCCTCAAACACATGTTTTCATTTTGAAAGTACTAATACTCACATCATGTATGGGCTGTCATCCACATCATTCAAATAACGAAACATTGTTGTTTTTCTTTTTTGGTTGGTTGAACTTGCACCAGTAAATAAACTTCCGTTTCTTTAATCAAAATCCAACACAACAGCAGCTCAGGAGCTCTTAATTGGCCAACCAATCATCAAGTTCCCTTTGCCAGATATGCAAAACAGTCTCAACTGGAGAATTATACAATTCGGCCTACCTAATCACAATACAAACCACCAATTTACCGAGCGAGATGAATAAAACACTCATATAATAAAGCCTCTGCAGAACATTTATCCCTACGCGAAAACTGTCGAATATTCCAGACAGGTGCTAATCCAGAACAGCCTGCGAGCTATTTCAGATTGTTAGCCTAACATAATAACATGCGCGCGGAAATGATTTAAATGATTTGTTTACAACCACAACGGGGTTCGGTGATACAAGTCAATGTGAATTTTGTCCAGCTGGCGAGAAAAACAGCAGCACGCAGAGCAGACGGACCGACGGAAATACCCTCCGCAGATGAGCACAGGAAGACAGTATGACAAAGGAAACAAAACCTTGAAGATCTTGGGCGAAAATCTTGCGCTTCTAAGCGATTCACGCGTTTTTTTCGGAATGCACTACATCAGAGTCGTTTCAGTATCACACGCTATCATTAAAAAGATAAAGTCCAGTGAGGAAGAGGCGCTTTTGATAGGAAAATTACGCGCACTTAGTAAAACAGGCACAAAAGCCAAACGTCAACAGAAAAGAGAGATGGGAGGGGGAGGAAGAGGAGGGGAAGAGCGCAGCGCACATTCCGGTGAAGAAAGATAAAAGTTTAAGCGCTGCTCTCAGAATGGCTGTTTTTGGCTCAGATGCCTTTATATTTTGGTGACCATTTGGTCATTTGAGGGTTGTCTTATTGATTTTACGAGCATTATTAATATGATGCTTAGGCATAAACTCATTTATGTTTTGGAAATGTGAGGAAATAACGAGTTTAATGCTTAATAATTTAATTTATTTATTTATTTTATTAATATTAATTGGACTTTTCTTTTTTTGTCTTTTTCTTTTCTGTCTTTTCTGTGTGTGTGCACGTATTGATGGTTTTGCAATAGGCCTATTGTGTGCAAAATATAAAATAAAGTATCAATACACACACACATACATATATACATAAATACACACACATATAATTTATGGTGTGGTACAAGCACATGCAAAATCAAGTACACTCTACCAAGGCCTACCAAACCACCAACGTGAAGAGTGTATTTCTTTAATGTATTTTACGCTGAATAATGAATTTTAGACAGAAAAAATTAAACAGAAAAATAATAGAGCTTATTGCTTGTCCTTTTGTTGCATCGCTAGATGGCAGTACACAGGACGTGAGCAAAGAATCTCTCATCGACAGAAGTAAAGCCACCTTTTTCACTCGTTCCCAAATTCAGTCACGTGATTGTCCAGTAGATCCTACTGACAAGCTTATTGCATTTTAGTTTTTATTTGTTTTTTGTTTTTTTCAAAAATATACATTTTTGTTGCTCTTCAAATATTTAGCCATAGCGGTTTGTCTGCACAAAATTCAACTTGTTCTCCTTTAACTTGCACCCGTTTGGGGTTATAACACTAAAGTAACTATACAATATGTGGGTTTAGTAGCCATCTAGTGTGTTCATTTAAATTATTAAGATTTTTTTTAATCATATATTTTATTTATTACTTTGTATGCAAAGTAAAATATGAAATTTTACTAGCTTTTATTCTTTCCATTCTTCACTGTTCTAGTTTGTGTATGTGTGTCTTTAGAATATATTCCATTTGGATGTATTCATAAAATATGTTTACAATACAGCCAATGTCAAAAAGCCCTCTTATGTCTGTAACCATAGAGAAAAGCTGTCACTGTGCCCCTAGCGACAGCCTAATAGGAACTGCAACCTGTGTTGGGCGTGTGCGTAGAGTGGGCAGGCTAGATGTCGCAGGAACTACGACTAGACGTTTTTCGCTTTCACGTCAGATTGATACTCTCACACCCGGACGTAACCAACGCCTAGTCGCCGGAGAGGAACGGTAAGTAATTTTCAATCTGTAACATTATTTTATTTGACTTTTAACCTGTCAAACGGTCGTTAAACAGTACACGTTTTAAATCAGGCTTCACTGTTGTGTAATTTTGATTTAGGATTATTTGTGGCCCTCTCAGCAGTGCTAGCGCGTTAGCTTAGCCTCGCAGCATCCTGTCGCCTTCGTTACACAAAACTTTGATTTATTTCACTGCTGACAAATCTCGTCAAGATTTATTTAGTTTTCTGTAATCACCACAAACTACGCATTTCTTCGCCATTTACTATAATATTCAATTAAGTAGATTCATCAGGCGAAGTGTTCAATTTTTTTTTGGTGGGGGAAGAGAACGGAATAAACTTATTCTAATGTAAAATACTACTAGTAGGATGGGTAAAATACGTGTATTGTCATGTTTAGAAAAATCGGCTTTAAATAAACGACAAACAAGCTCATTAGTGTTTTACTTTTAAGGTAACTGGTATTCGTTTGGTTTATCGTCCCTAATTGGACTCCAAATGTAGTAATTACTAAGGATGAACACTTTTTAAATAAGGTCTAATTTCAAAAAAATAAAATCATTCACTAACGGTAATGTAACTGAAAACCAGGCGATATTGTTAGTGCGAGTACGACAAAGTGACAAAGTCGAGTCTTACTCTCAGCAGCGTTAATATGCGGAAGTAAATAAGACAGGACACATTCTTGTAGATGTATTTCTCTATGCCTGCTTTTGTCTCTGAAATCAAATCACATCACTTTATTGGCAATTCTGGTAAATGCGTTCAACCTGCCTCATTGTGTAACAGTGGAAACAGTGAACGCTGGAACTGCTCAAAACACATGATTCCTGAATGGTTCACTCAAAGGTTATTTCTGAATCCCACGAGGGCCAGTACCAGTAATAACGTGATTTTCAATCTCTTTGTCTCTCGCCATATAGATGCAAACCATAAAGTGTGTGGTGGTTGGAGATGGAGCTGTCGGAAAGACCTGCCTCCTCATCTCATACACAACCAACAAATTCCCCTCTGAATATGTTCCCACGGTAACGGAGTAAAGGGTGGTGGGCTCTGGGTCAGAGATTTGGTGGGAGGGGGCACAGTGATCCAATGATTATCAATAACAATGCTAGCTATTGTGTGTGTTGTGTGCTTTGTGCTGTTTAAGACTAGGAACTCTAATGCATGAGTATTTCACAGGATATTTGATTAGATTGATTAGAAACATTATTAGTATTGTATATTTAGTCTTGTCTGAACTAAAATTACATTATGTGTGAATGAGATACATTTGTGTTTTTTTGCAGGTTTTTGATAACTATGCTGTCACAGTGATGATTGGAGGCGAACCGTATACACTGGGGCTTTTTGACACGGCAGGTAATGCAGTCTGGGGCTTTCTTTACACTTGACAAATCTAATTTGATTCTCCACACTGTCATTCTTCTTAAGTATTTATTTTTTTGGTTGGCCAGTATAATCAGTATTTAGTATATCAAATTTGGTTACCATAATAGGGATTTAAATGTCAACATGATGCCAACAGACGTGAGACAATAGCTGTCACTATTGAAAAACTGGAAAAATGGTGCTGAACTTATGGGAAAACAAGTGACAGGCATTTTATGCATCCATTCATTCTGTGTCCAGATCCGCTGACTCATTCACTATTCACTATTTAGTGAATATCACATAGTTCGGTATATAAGGACAAGTGAGATAAAGATACAGCTTTAGACAATACTATGCATATTTTATGATGTTACATATGTGCCATGCTCTGAAGACGCTAAAAACAATTTTATATCCAACCTGCTTGCTCAGACTGAGACTCGTGTAAAATGTTAATAGGATTTCAAATTGCATGTTGACTTACTATATACATACTGATACTACAATCTCAGTTTATAAGTGGTATAATAGGGTGGAAATCACATCTCACCTACACACAATTCCACCATCTTTGTTGATGCACTACCGTTTAAAAGTTTGGGGTTAGTACGTTTTATTTTCTTTAAAGAAATTAATATTTTTATTCAGTAAGCTTGCATGTTTCAAATAAATGCTGTTCTTTTCACCTTGCTATTCAGATAATCCTGAAAAAAAAAATGTATCATGGTGTTCACAAAAATATTAAAAAGCACAACTGTTTTAAACATTAATAATAATAAAAATGTTTTAAGTAAATTTAAATTAAAATATAAAAGTTATTTTAAATGGTAATAATTCACAATATAACTGTTATTACTGTATTTTTGATCAGATAAATGCAACCTTGGTCAGCATAAGAGACTTCTTTTCAAAACCATTTAAATATTTTATCGACACCCAACTTTTAAACATAGTCTACATTAATTTATAATTATCTCTAGCTTTTTTAAGTTAGATAGGATTTCTCTTCAGTCTTAACTGTTGTGTTCATCTCGAATGACTCTCAGAGCTGAAGAGAGGTGGTAATGAACTGCGTCTGTTCTTGTTTTCTCAGGTCAGGAAGACTACGACAGACTTCGGCCTCTCAGCTATCCGCAGACAGACGTCTTCCTTGTTTGCTTCTCTGTTGTTTCTCCTTCCTCCTTTGAGAATGTGAAAGAGAAGGTAGGTGTTCATCAAATGCTTTCTGCTTTCTTGCTGGTCTCACTGTTTGGGACATCAGAACATGAAAGATCCACCTTTCTCCGATCGATCAGCCGGAGATCGGTATCGGCCGATAATCACATTTTATGACTTGATCGGTACTCACTACACTTGGCCGATCTCACGAACCGATCACAATTTGATGACGTCAGCGCATGACGACGTACATGATGGGGACATAAATTATTTGGCGCCGCAGTCATGTCATCGCCGGTGTGGAAATTCTATGACGTTTCGAGAAACAATGAAAAATTTGCTATTTGTCGTGTATGTTTTGCATGATGATATGATGATGGTTCATTTTTAACAGCAGATTCAGTAATGTTAGAGCTGATCTGCGCCTCACTGCACGCGTCTGCGGCGCCACGGGAACTGGAGCTGATCGCAGCCGCTCTAATGCTTGTGTTTATACCGGCCAGCCGAGGCACGTTCCTGAAGCGGCTCTCCGCGCTGCTTGGCTAAAAATAGTCTTTTGTGAGTTGTCACAGACGAAATCGTCTGCCTCATGAAAAAAATGTATTTTAAAAAATGTAGTTAATATTTGCATCATTTATGATTTATTTTATCCACCCGC
>NW_015660014.1:481391-481750 GCF_001515625.1 Sinocyclocheilus rhinocerous | reverse complement strand
GTTACGGCTCCACGGGAACCGGAGCTGATCGCGGCCGCTCTAGTCAGTGCTTGTGTTTATCAGCCAGCATGTTTCTGAAGCGGCTCTCCGCGCTGCTTGGCTAAAAATAGTCTTTTGTGAGTTGTCACAGCGTGGAGCACGGAACAAAACCTCGTCGGAGCCGTAACGGATAACGGTAACATAACACGCTGATGGGCTGCTTTTAAATGAACGTATATTTATAAAACAAAATATCTTCTTTGGCCATATTAGCCTACTCAATAGCATTAACACAGGCTTTACTCCTTTCAAACTTTATCTGGAATGTCACCGTTTCTGTCACTGCAACTTCCCGATCAGGCGAACGAACACACACACAC
>NW_015660014.1:465442-480905 GCF_001515625.1 Sinocyclocheilus rhinocerous | reverse complement strand
ACACACACACACACACACAAAATCGTCTGCCTCATGAAAAAAATGTAGTTAATATTTGCATCATTTATGATTTATTTTATCCACCCGCAAATAATCAGAATGCATTTTTTATTACCCGACCCATGGACTATCCGCAGCGCCCTTGGATATAGGAAAAGCAAAATATGTTTTCTGCGTAAATCAGACGGACTTACTGAAAATGCTAATTCATTCTCTGCCAGCAGGAGGTGCTTTAAAGCGGGGGAAAGGTTTCCCCGGTAACGGCTGTACACAAAGCAGCGTTGAGCTCACAAACGCTGCTTTATCAGTAGGGATGGGTACTGAAACCCGGTATTTAATCAGTCCCGGGGCTAAATTATGAAAGACCGGAGTATCGATAAGCTCTGACGTTAGCGGTTCTGCCCGACCCATGGACTATCCGCAGCGCCCTTGGATATAGGAAAAGCAAAATATGTTTTCTGCGTAAATCAGACGGACTTACTGAAAATGCTAATTCATTCTCTGCCAGCAGGAGGTGCTTTAAAGCGGGGGAAAGGTTTCCCCGGTAACGGCTGTACACAAAGCAGCGTTGAGCTCACAAACGCTGCTTTATCAGTAGGGATGGGTACTGAAACCCGGTATTTAATCAGTCCCGGGGCTAAATTATGAAAGACCGGAGTATCGATAAGCTCTGACGTTAACGGTTCTGCTATCGGTACTGGAGAAATTAAGAAAACACACATACATTTATTATTGCTATAGATACATTGTCTTGCAAATTCTTTCTCACCAGAGTCGCTAGCTGTTTTTATATGCAATAATATTCAAACATTTGTCTATGATGCATTTTTGCTATTCGCAACTCCGAAGCGAGATCGCACTCATGCGGAGGAGCTTCAGCACGCGCAACATGAAATGCCTGCTTAATTATGATAGAGGAGAGAACTAAACATTCGAACATCTGCTTACACTTTAGGCCTGTGGTTGTTTTAAGCTATTTTTATTTTTTAATTAGATTTTGGCTTCTAAGGATTATAGCCGCGTTTCTTCTAGCGCAACTTTTTTCCCTTCACAGCGGTGCGCATTCATTCCTCCCTAAAACCCAAACTTAAAAGTCAGAATCAGCACAATCGGTGATTGTTGAAAAAAGGCCATCTTATACTGTTGCTAAATTGTGGACATGTTTGATGATAAACCGTTGAAAGCACAATCCGCACAAGAGACGCTGTTCCCCATGCTGAAATGTGTGCACGCGACGCGCTCCAAAATGGATAAGCTATTTACACTTTAAGCTTCGGGCGCGTCCAAATGATGAAATACACACAAAATATGTCAAAATGGCCGGCTTGGAGAGTATTTACTTAAACACATTTTATGTCTTAAGTGGACGAGAACAGTTGGGAGAAAATCCAATGTGTGTCAATATATTGTCTTAAACTGACAGACTGGCGCTTGGGCCATCAGTTAATCAAACAACAAAATGCAAAGACAAAATCACTCACAGCTCTTAATCTGAATTACGTTATAGCTTTAATAAGTATTAATCTATCAATACATACAGTGAAAATTGTAATTACTTAACTTACTTGTAATACTTAATTACTTATAATTACTTACCTGAACAGTAATGTTAGTATACTTCATGGAAAAATGACAGCACTGTTTATTTCATTTCATTTGTATATTTGTTTTATTGTATTTGTCAGTTTGTTTTACTTTGTTTCTTTGTTCATGTTCTTACTGTATCTTGTCTTATGTACAGTATAAAACACTAAAAATGCCTGTACACTGGTGCATTTACAAATTTATGTTTTATATTCATTTCATTAAATATTTATCTTACATTTCAGAATATAAAGCAATGTTAATTCAGCTCTTAATTTGTCATATATAAAACAAAAAGTACAGATAAGAATACCGTTAAAGTACCGAATCGATAAGCAGTATCGGTAAGAGTAGTAACACCGTTAAAACGATACCCATCCCTATTTATCAGGCATATAACATGCAAGATTAAATGAAAATGATATCGAAAATTTTCTAAAGATAGTCTTCCTTCAGAAATACAGTGATATAAAAACAGTACGTGCAGTACGTGCTCATGTTTATTCAACGAAGCCTTTAGGAAAATCAGTCAGTTTTGATATTGTGGCGAGCGCCACAAATAAATAAATGTATGGGAAACCCATCCCACAGCACAACCACCTGAGCCCAACTTTAGTCTACTCATCACCTTAACTTTAACGGCGTTTGTAGCCGGCGCCATATCCAGACTGATAAACATACACAGACCGGAAGTTAACTTCGGGCCAGGCGCGTGCGCCCGATCAAACCGTCTATATAAAGCTTGACGCATCAGAATCAGCATCGGTATCGGCCGATCACCATGACAAGAAATCGGTACTCAGTATTGGCTGCAAAAATCCTGATCGGAGCATCCCTACAATTTAGCGTTTAAAGTTTCAGTGCCATATCTATGGCATGGTTTCATGTACAGACACATTACAGTGTTGATACTTGCTTTAACAGCATTGTATGTTTCATACAGTCAGGTTTTAGTTTGATGACACTGACGTCTCATGTTGTTTAGTGTCATTAAAGCACTCTTTAGCAGTACCTGATTTTCCTGCTGGACTTGGAGAATGGAACTCATGTGAATAGACCAGTGATGTATTTAAACTGATCACTTATCAGACTTATCAGATTTCTGGAGAAAAGGGTTATTTTTGTAATGTTCTTTCAGATGAATATTTGTCAGTGGTTTTCTCTTCAGATTTCTAGTGTAAATAAATGTGTGTAAATTAAGATTATTAAACAGATGTATTTATTATGCAATTATCATTGATGAATTGCAGCATTCTGTGATCAAATGTTTTTTATAGAATGACTATTTAACAGTCTATTTCAGGAACCAATTTCCTGTAAAGTGGTGCTGGTTTCATGTTTCCCATATCATTTCACAGTCTTAAGAAGCTGTATTTTAAGCAATAAAATGCTTAATAAACCATTTAATATGGTCTAACTTGGAGAATGAATAATTTTACCATTTATTTTTGTGTTTCAACTGGGGCCATTCATTACTTTGAGTAATTCTATTATACACACACTAACATTTAAAAGTTTGGTTTTTGAAAGAAGTATTTTATGCTCACCAAGGCTGCAGTTATTTAATGTTTGATGGTATTATTTGATGAATAGAAGGTTCACAAAACATTTATTTGAAATAGAAGTCTTTTGTAACATTATAAATGTTTGTCACTTTTAATCTTTTGCATCCTTGCAGAATAAACGTATTTTAAAAAACATACTGAACTTGTACTTTAGTATATAATTATATTTATATGCTATGTATAATGAATGCATTTTTGTTTTAATAATTTAGATTTTTGAAAATTTCTGTGTTTTTTGAATTTTGAAAAAAGTGTGTTTTTAAGTTTGTTGGGTTGTTTGTTCTGTTTGTGCTATGAGTAGCTTTCTAGGCACTGTCTTACCACTCCTTTTTTTCCTCTCTCTTTCTTTAAGTGGGTACCAGAGATCTCTCACCACTGTCCACGCACTCCGTTCCTTCTGGTAGGTACTCAGGTTGACCTGAGGGATGACAGTAACACTGTGGAAAAACTTGCCAAAAACAAGCAGCGCCCCATATCGCCTGAGAGTGGGGAGAAGCTGGCCAGAGACCTCAGAGCTGTCAAATACGTGGAGTGCTCCGCCCTCACACAGGTAAAAAAACACACCCGTGATGACATAAAAGCTCTACTCACTTATCATCACCCACATGACCCACTGCAAATGACTTTTTACGATCTC
This sequence comes from Sinocyclocheilus rhinocerous, assembly GCF_001515625.1. Taxonomy (NCBI): domain Eukaryota; kingdom Metazoa; phylum Chordata; class Actinopteri; order Cypriniformes; family Cyprinidae; genus Sinocyclocheilus; species Sinocyclocheilus rhinocerous. The sequence goes on along the minus strand of NW_015660014.1, from coordinate 477,119 downwards.
TTTCTTACAGAGAGGCCTGAAGAATGTATTCGACGAGGCGATACTCGCTGCCCTTGAACCTCCAGAGACCAAACCCAAGAAGCGCTGCGTCCTTTTGTAGGAACACAAGCAGTGGGTGATGCACTCACTCCAACAAGAGAGGCAGAGAAAAAGAAACATTCTGGTGGGGTTTTTTTAAGGCTTGGGGTTTGGAGTGGAGAGAGTTATAATTGGGAAAAATTATGGGAACAAAACAGCAAAAAAAAAAAACCTATCTGCCTTTCTAAATGTTTCTAGAACAACAGAAGAAATTAGAGAACCCTGGAACCAGTAACACCCCCTACAAACAAAGAGTATAATGACAAAAAAGAAAAGATATAGGCGCACTTTACGCATGTGATGTCTTACAGAGCAACATATAGATCCAATTTAATACTTTAAGTGTCAGTTACATGTAATCGATCCCAAAAAAGTGTGACAGTGGCACAAATACATGAGATTAAATGCTTCAGGTTTCTGATCGGCATCCAAAATGATTTTTTGAAATGCTTTCGCTGGACAAACGCCAGGTTTTTCTCTGACATGCTTTGCTGTAAGCTGCACAAGAATGGTTAGCACACAATGTCTATAAACAGCAAATTTCATAAAGTGTAAAGCCGAACATGCTGACTGCTCTGATGAGCACTTCTGCAGGGCTCAGCTGTTTGCTCTGTAACCTGTGGATAGTGTGTGTGCAGAAGCTGATTTCTGCTTTCTTGAATCTCTTCAGTTGAGCATTTTCACAGCGTCACAAAATTGCAATGGGCACAAAAGCGATTCTTGACAAATTTGCCTTTTAGTGTTGTTCTGGGGGGGGTCTGTTTTCCAGTTGCGTTTTTGCCAGTTCTAGACGTTGGATTCACATGACAACTGTAGGCAGGTTCAGTGCTATATGTGGTTCATATACTGTTATTAATATGTACTGGACTGGATCTGGCACAAAAGCAAGCTAACGTGATTGGTTTGGGCATATAATTAGCTCTAATCACTGACAATGGCATTGAAACAGAACATATACAAAATAAACAATAACAGTTTTAGACATTTTTACAGTTTTAATGTTGGATCAGAGTGTTATGGCCATAGAAATCACTCTATGGCCACATCCCCTCCTGAGTGACCTGTGTAGGTGATACAGGTTATATAAGAGAGTTTGGGACTTGCGTGGGAGCCAATGGATTTTAGTTCACAAGCATCTGTTTCTTCCTGTATGAGCCAGACTGTTCTCTTCTTCTGTGCTTCATGCTCCTAGAATCTCTCTTAAGTGCATTTACTCTCAAGCCATGCAGTGCCTTCTGCTGGCCGTTTAGAAAACTGAATTTTATTTTTTTATTTTTGTTTTGACTTTGAGTATGATGTATTAAATGTATTACTGTTATTCTCATGGGTGAATGAATTTAGAGGTGACATTTTGAAACTTTAGCTTTTTTTAAATGACTTATTTTATTGTTATTATTATTATTATTATAAAAAATTTTTTTTTTGCTAGAGTACCATTTGATTGTGATTTAATAATAAAATAACAATTTGAAATGTAATATTTTGAATAACCGATCTTAACAGTCGTGTGAGTAAAAAGGATGAGGATAACCGATGATGATGGTTTGAAATGTGGCCTTTTCTTAGTAAAGTTCTGCGGTGTTTGGAATCTCACTATATTTGTAATAAAAGTTGTGCGACTGACACACAGCTGTATTTCTATCCTGTTTTTAAATAATTACTTGATTGTTTAGTGTTTGCCACACATAATACCATTCAAAAGTTTGGGGTCAGTAAGATTTTTTTTTTTTTTTTTTTAGAAACTAATACTTTTATTCAGGAAGGATCCATAAATCTAATGTTACAAAGGATTTCTGTTTTAAATAAATGCTGTTCTTTTGAATATTTATTAAAGAGTCTTGAGGGGAAAAAAACAGTTTCCACAAAAATAGTAAGCAGCACAACTGTTTTCAACATTACTAATACATGTTTCTCCAGCACCAAATCAGCATATTGGAATGATTTACACTGGAGTAATGGAGTAATTCAGCTTTGCCATCACTGTAATAAATTACTTTTAAAAATATAAAAGATGTGTTTTGACTGTAAAAGTATTTTTTGATCAAATAAATGTAGTTTTGGTGACCCTAAGAGACTTTTAAAACCGTTTTTAAAAATCGTACTGACCCCAGCATTTTGAATTTAATTTATTAATTTAAAATGTGTCAATCCATAATGAACAAAACGGCATCTTTCTACATGTAGGATGTCAAACAACTTTATTTTAGGCCATATAGATTATAAAAATGAGACAATGGCAATAAATGAGCCTCTATGCAACAGAACGAGCCGAAACAAAACAGCTAAAGCCGGAGAGTTTGCAGGTGGAATTTTCCATTCAGAGATAAGGCATGATGAACTCAAATAAATAAACACAATCAGCAAAACTGAAAAGAAATTATAAATACAGTAAACCGGGAGAGAGCAACTCTTGACTAGAATTTAATGCTAAGGCCTTAGACTAAACTAACATTTTTCTGCTGTTATTCAGAGGTTAATCTCAGCCTTTAAGAGCGTTGTCTGAGCAAGTTAGTTAATGGTTTTGTATTTTATGTGTATTTGAGCATTTAAGAAATGTAATAGTGCCTGTATGTTCAAGTTCAACACTTTGCTTTTCAGCAAAAATGCAATTGCAGAATAAAATAACTGTATAATGTAATGTCACATCTGAAAGAACTTTAAAGTCACCAAAAATGAGACATGATGCAGGATGTTTTAAATGGAGCTGGTTTGTTATTCATCATGTGGGAATTAATGCAGGCTGGCATGAGATGAGGTGCTTCTGGTGTGGTTGTGTGTTTTTTCCAGGTATGTCTCATTCTCGGCAGGTGTGTATGAGCACTGTGTTCTTACACTGCTGGCAGCGAACTGAGCAGCACCAGGAGAACTTACAGGAGCAGCGCTGAACCACCTCAGCCCTGCCTGCTCGAAAACCTGGGCCACAACATAACAGTTCACATCCATCTGGTGCCAACCGTGAGGTTCCTAGGATGTGGAACAATAGAAAAGGTTAAGTAAAGAGTGATAAAATAACACATAAAACCAGGGAAATGATTAGAGAATTAATAATCAGAAAGATTAAAGTTAATTTTTTGTCTGATTTTTATGCTTTTACCATTACAACGTCGTCCTGCAGTGCCAGGAATGCCATTGTCTGGATCCAAGCGGCAGAAATCTGGTGAAGGAGCCAGGTAAACCAGGTCCCGTGCGGCTGGTGGCTTCACTTGGGGGTCCCGTGGAAGGAGAGCTGTGCGAGAGCCCACACGTGTCAGCCGTACCTAAGCAGAAAGTACGACCGTGACCCTTGACCTTAGATACACATATTTATGCTGCCTTCAACAATAAGGCCAAATTCTAATGCAGCATTGCATGTATCCTTCACAGAGAATGCATTGTGACAAACTCCAAAAACCATCAAAGGACATTCAGAAATAATGATAAAAAACTCTTTAGCGCCGCACACTCCCATGACTATACTGTAATCGAATCATTGTCCCTATGCTCTCAGGCTACATATATGCTTATTTTGCAATAAACATAAAATATATGGTTTCTACTTCTATAGTCAACAGCTTTAAAACACTAGTTTAATATTTAGTAGTTTAATAGTTTTAATTCCTTTTTTATCTGACTGTCATTTGCAGTGCTTCATGGGATTTTAGTTCTTTCTCTCATTAAAGCCATTAAGTACATAGTCTTGTACCTTTATCTTTTTGTCTGAATAACTAAAACCAAACACTTCAACACACATCAGTGTGATAAGAACTACGTAAAATTACAGAAACCATATCTGAAGTGTAATTAGATTTTTTTTAGTATGGCACAGAACCCATTTATTTACATGGAGAGGGTGGGTTTATGACCTATATTGCAGCCAGCCACCAGGGGGCGATCAAAGTGTTTTGGCTTCACTTTTAAGGACATGCTTGGCACAGTATTGATGGGAAGTTCGGCTCTTTTCAAAGATTCGTCTCTTTTGGCTCGGCTCCCTTAGAAGAGCCAGCTCTTACGGCTCCCAAATGGCTCTTTATTTAGTATCACTCGGAGCCTTCTATTTTAGCCCAATTTAGCAGTTGTGAATGGTTTGTGTGTTGGTAAGCAATTTTTTTATTCAGTGTTTTCATAAAAACCTTATTTTTATGCTTTTTTTTTTTCGTTACAAAAAAAAAAAATACACAGATAGGCCTACCATTATTTAACATTTTAATAAAACTTTAATTGAACACAGAACCACAGCAAACAAATAAATAAAGGCAAAAGTCTTAACATTAAGACTGATGCCTCAGCTTGGATGTGCTTAAAAATGCATAAAAATAAGGCTTTTATGAAAACACAAAATTAAAAAATTGCTTACCAACACACAAACTATTCACAATTGCTAAATTGGGCTAAAATAGAAGGCTCCGGCTGAAGATTCGGCTCTCCCCGACGGGAGTCGGCTCTTCTCGTTCGCTACAAAGAATCCCGGCTCGTTTGCGAACGACACATCACTACACACTTGGTTCCAAATCAGTCACTTAAGAGGTTCCATCTTAGTTAGGATTCTGCCTTAGAAGACAGCTACCTGTGTAGGTAGTAGTCAGCTAGGCAGCTCAGTAGTTTTTGGAATAGAGCCATTGTGACATACCTCTGTGGCCCCATCAAAGCGTTCTTTCAGCACAGCACCGACCCGGCGGAACGGAGGCATGACCTTCCAGCAAGTTCTGAGCTCACAGGACCCCGAAACACCATGACACTTACACTCAACCTGCATGTTATGGAGGATTGCCTGAACAAAGATAGAAAAAAGCATGAAAACCAATATGCATTTGACGATAAGTTTTGATAAACATCTTGCTTGCCTTCCGTCCTGCTTCATTATTGTGAACGTTCATTAGCGGTCGCCCTGACGACATGCCCTTAGCTCTCTCTGGCTCGTCCACAAAGGTCTGAGAGAGTGCAACGCCATAGGACAGATTATCAGAGCAACCTGACCACTGGAAACCTAAGGGTGAGTGAGAGGCATATGTTTGACACATGTTTTTATTCATGTGAATTATCTGTGTTTCACTACGCACCTTCAGGACTGACCCCCCTGACCTTTCGGTCACAGCCGCACCTCTCCAGTTCTCCCCTGCTACAACCCCGAGTCACAGCCACAGCAACTGCTGCTGATGAAAGAGCATGGACAAAAGCCGCCTCACGGGTACCTGAAGATAGCACATAAATGGAACAGGACTAAACTAACTTGTTTTTTAATGCTGACAGTATTGATTGTGTTTTGTGAGATGAATGTAATAAGAATGTTGGTAAATGGTCTTTTATTAATAATCAGTCATTTAATAATAATACTCTGAAACTGTGGTTCTCAAGCTTTTTGACTCGAAGGCCACCTATTGTCCAACACAATATTTGAAGGCCTTCCTATATAGGCTTATATTTCTGGTATTTCTGTTGTAATTATGAAAACTTTGCTTGTATTCAAATTTTTAGCAAAAGAAGCTGGAAGTGTTGGTACATTAAATTAATTAACTTACCCCTTTTTTGACATTTTGGTGATTCCCCAAGTATCAAAAACTCTATTCTCTTCAATAAAAACAATACTTATTGAGGGGGGACAGAAATATGATTTCAGTGAATATCTTGATTTAAAAAAAAAATTTTAGATTAGAGTTAGATTATTTTAATATATTACGCATTATTAATTTAAGTACTTTTAAATCATCCTTATGCCCCCATGAAAGTTTTCTGAGGCCCCCTAAATATTTAAAAGTATTTTTTTTTTACCTATAAAACAATTGGTCTTCTAAACTAATTTAAATTTAATTTGAAACTAAACACTTTTAGTTGATTATACCCCATACCTGAGCCATGATGGTAAAGTTATATGGATAATTGTTGCATAAATTAATGGCATAATCCAGTATGTTATGTTCTGATACTGTATGTTGTGACATAGTTTCATTGTAACCTTGGTTCATGACTCGTCCAAAAATATTGATCCCGCGAGGGGTGGTGGAACAGTTCCAGCGCCGGTTTCGGAACTGATGTTGACACTGCAGTGGTTAAAATGCAACAAATAGCTGTAAGTCAGAGATTTATATGAAACTGTTAAAGCTTAAATGTTAAAGCTCATTTCTAGTCTAAAGAGTATTTGTGGGCTAAAATGTGACCGGGGCTAGTTGTCACAAACAATAGAGAGAATAAAAATGTGAGTTCAATGAACTGTGTTTTTTATCGGGACAATAACAGCAGAAATGTACAATACTTTTTGTGTGGCCAGAATCAAATTCAGAAAGAGCTTTATTGCCAAGTGTGTTTACATACACAAGGAATCCGTCTTGGTGACAGGAGCTTTCTGTATAAACATTTTTGACATGATTCTTTACCATCATGTCCTTGAAAAAATGAATGTCAGTACTGTATGTACACAAAATTGTCATCGTGAGTCATTGTGTTTCAGTCTCTCTCACTTCCTCAATGACCATCTCTGCAGCCTTTCGCACAGACTCCATGACCTCCCACCGTGCCCGGCACACCCCAACTTGGCCTGGTGTCAACCCCCTCAGTCGGCCACATGGTTCTGCACCAGACACAGGACGTGAGCGTGGCAGACGTGCCAGAGAACTACAGAGAGAATACAGCACAGTAAAGAACATGGAGAATACATCAAACCCAAAAAAAAAATTTAATAGTATCAAAGAAAAAAACAAAAACGGACATATAAATAAAAGGACAACCTTTTGTAGGTAAATTGAAAACAGCAGGAAGAGGCAACAAATAGAGTAGAAACAAAGAAAGTGTGAGAAAGATATATGTCACCATCTTTTACAAGTTATGGCATAACAAACAAACGCTTTCATACAAGCTAACTTACAGCCAGTTGGTTGCCATGGTGAGGTGGGGTGCCCATAGCAACAGCAGGAGGAGTCGTCCCAGGAGAGTCACAGAGGAGACCGTTGGCATCAGATTGCCTGTCTGTCTGACTACCTGTCTGTTTCTGAATTAGTGATCAACTCTTGTTTCTTTCAGTCTTACAGATGTACCCGTTACATTGGGGTTGTTCCCCTCATATCTGTCAAAATCAATAGGAAATCACATTGCTAATTTTTACATTATTGTGTGATATAATTTTATGATATTATATAAAATTAATTTATTTTAATTAACAAAACCTGAACTGCTCATCCTTAATCACTATTTTTATGCATATTCATATGCATGACTGGAATAATAGCAATTACATTTTGACAGATTATGACTGGCATCAGAATATATTATATATATTTGCTGCTTAATGAGCATAATACAATCTTAACAAGGCAATTCAAGAAATTCAAACCAAACTGTTTTGACAGCCTTTACAATGTAAAGATTAAAGAGAGGTTTTAAATGTGATATTTCTAATGTAATAAAAATTATTTAATAAATCAATCTAAGTCAATCACTACAGAAGGCAAAAAAATAAATTTTTACCACTTTGAGCTCCAAAAGGATCCAAAATATTCCTGTCGATGAACTGCTCAAATTAAGTTTCAAATCTGCTAATTATCCCAATATATCATTAACTTGATCTATTGTAATAATTTCCATTAATTCCACTTATGTTTTGAAGATAAAATGCCTCTAAGTTGTAATCTTATTGTCACACAGAGAGAGATATTCATCTTATGACATTGTCATCTATAACAAAAAATAAATCTATCTCTCAATATCTCTTTGGTTGAGTAAAATAATCAGGACAGGGAAAAAAAATTTATTAATTATACAGATAAATGGTCAGAACCCTTTTATGATTTCCCATTTTCTTCGATTCTATATCAGTTATCCCTTGTCCCAGCTAACTAAAAAAATATTTCACAATAATATTTTTATCCTAAGAAAGCACTTCCATTTGCTCCAGATCTGTATCAGTATATGTGGGGGGGAAAAAGTTGCCAATAATCCAATTTGTCTGCCAAAATGAGCAAATCCAAAGGTAAAAAAACAGATAAGTGTGGATGAAGTGATGGTTGTGGGGTTATAAAGGAAGGATGGATAAAGGGCGGGAGGGTTGGAGACCTCAGGGAGGGGAGGAGTGAAGGTTTTGGCCATAGTACAATAACATTGAGGGATGAGCTTGCACTTATTGTCCACTTTACTCAGGACGTAATACGTGACCTCTGCTTAATGAGTCCTGCAGGATGATGCGTGGGATTATACAAATGCTAACACGCTCGACTGTGTGTTTGTGTTGTGCATCAAAAAGAGGGCAAGTGACCAAAAGTCGAGTGCCAAATCACTGTCTAAATGCATACATCTGTGTGTAAGCAAGAGAAAGAGAGAGAGAGAGAGAGAGAGAGAGAGAGGGAATTCCTTTTGTCAATGCATGTGACTTGAGCATCTGTTACCTGAAGGCTGCATCAGAATATGTTGCCCTTAAATCCTGAGACTCTCACAAAAGAGTTGCGTGTGAAAGCCAGCGGAAACTGACTGAGAAATATGTTCCGTAACAATAAATAACCTGATAGATAGAACAGCAGGGGAAGGGTGCTCAGACCTGTCCTGAAACGGGCCTGTGTGAACGTGTCTTGCCTAATGTTTAATTTTCCCAAACTTTTGTTGCTCTTTTTACGAGTGTCCCCCCTTCCACTTTCTTTCCTCCCTCTGCCCTGCTCCCTCTTTCTCTCTCTCTCCATATTGTCTTCGAAGAAGGGATGACATTTAGACAAGGAGGAGAAAACACAGTGCTGACAAATATTAGAACTGAGGCAAATAAATCACCAGAGAGAGAGAGAGAGAGAGAGAGAGAGAGAGAGAGAGAGAGAGAGAGAGAGCATTAGGACAAGATTTTGGATTTCATGGATCTACTGTGGCCCTCAAAAAGTAGTTAATGGGAAAGTTCACCCAAAAATGAAAATTCGGCCATCATTTACTTATCTTTCACTTGTTCCAAACCTTTATGAGTTTCTTTCTTCTGTTGAACACAAAAGAAAACATTTTTAAGAATGTTGGTAATCAAACAGTTGACGGTAGCCACTGACTATAGTATTTTTTTTTTCATACTCTGGAAGTCAATGGCTACCATCAACTGTTTGATACCGACATTCTTCAAAATATCTTCTTTTGTACAGAAGAAGAAAACTCATATAGAATTTTGACAACTTGAGGGTGAGTAAATGATAACAGGATTTTCATTTTTAGGTGAACTTTAAGCCACAGTTTAAAAACAAATTATTAAACAAGGTGGCATCTAAAAACAATCAGAAAACTAAATTCTGAGCAGTTACTTATATAACTATGGACATTTTCACTAACATTTGACATCAATAAACAGAAAGTGTCTTAATTTTTAACAATCCCCCCAGATCTTGTGAAAATTTTACAGAACCATTTATTTACTTAAATACACCTAAGTCTGCCTTTACTGCTGAACTCTCCTGCACCTCAGCAAGCAAATAAATAACTGTGCCCTCTTACAGATTCACTGCCTTTCTCTCCATTTGAGCAGTGCCCCTATCTCTCCCCTCCCTTGCACTTTTTCCACCCCTCTTCTTGTCGTATTCTCTGTTTGTGTCCTGCTGTCCTTTGCAGTGACGTCTTACACTGTCTCCCCCAGCAACACCATGACGACCTGCACCCTCATGTCATGTCTGGCGCCTCTCTTCTCCTCATCTCTCCATCTGCTCAACACTTGCTCGTAAATAAAATCCCTTCTTTTTAAATCAAGTGTCCAATCTGTCGGAATCTGTTTTACACTCTCATTTGAGATGTCACAGTGGCTAATTGTGGCTGTTTTGTTTGATTTAACATGGGGTTCAGGTGGACACCTGCGCTGGACTGTGAACTACAGTTTAACAGTGTTACTGATTATTTGAGAATATTACATTTTGCATAATGTTTGTAATGTGTATGTATCTATGTATTTATGCATATATGTGTGTATTTTTTAAATAATTCAATAATATTAAACATTAATCTACATATTTTATGTTAATATAATTAAACTATTAATTTGTATACATAATTTGTATAAATATCATTTATATATATATACACTTTATTTGTGTGTGTACATATATATAATTACAGATTAATTTATCTGTATATATTTTTAAATAATTAATATTTAAATTAATACATATCTGTGTTTATAAATTAATTTGTATAGATAATTAACAATTAATATAATAATTAATTGAATAATTATGTAAATATAAATAATTATATATATTTTTTAAATAATGAATAATTATTCATTAATAAATATAAATATAATCAAATTATTAATTATATAATATTAATTTATTAATATATTATTATTATTTATTTGTATATATAATTTGAATTTAAATATATATTATTTGAAAATTATTTGCATTTGAACATTTTATATATATTTTATTATTGTATTACATATTACTCTATATACATGCAAATTAAATACAAATGTACTTAGTCAGTGTTCTGTAAGAACTGAATGAATGCCAGAGTGACTTTCTGTAAACCATTGCTGAGTCTTGTTGATTTTAAATTAAGATTGAACTTATCTGTTCTGGTTTACAGGACCTAAAGTTCATGTTCTTTGTTTGTGAATAATGCAGTTCACTGTCTCATCCATCCATCTCGCCACTGGATGTCCTCACTGCTCTTTTGATGAGAGGAAGGCAATGCTAGAAAATTTGTCCTTGTTGCAGGATTGGTATTGGCTATCACCTGGAACAAGCATTTATAGTAGCCCATGCAGAACAGATGCTTCGTTTTAACTGCGTCCACAGTGTCAACATCCCTCTGATCTTCAGGAGAATATTATGGGATGGAAGTGAGTGTGGTGGTGGGGGCTGGGGGCTGCAGGGTGAAACCCCCTCAAACCTCCCTTAACAGTCTGCCACGATTGGTGACTGTAGGCTACACCTAAGCCCCCTCCCCCCCAATCACCATGGTGACTGATCTACTTTAAGCAGAAGGGTGTGCATAAGCATGTGTGTGTGTTGGGGGGACATGCACCTCAAGCACTGATGCGTTTCTGCTGCTGTACAGGAGAGATGCACCATCATGTGAAAAACAGAGACTTTTGTCAAAGGTGGATAGGACAGAGTATTCAGAAGACAGTACAATAAAATAAGCAGAGCGCTATCTCTCCTCTGCTGCATATCAAAGACAAAGAAAAATACTTATTTGTAGCATTCATTAGACTGCAGTCTCTCAGATATAAGATCTGAATGTACAAACTGTCCAGTGAATACTGTGACCTTTAACCTTTAAGATCCTTTAAAGAAACCCTTCATGAACCAGGCCATTGTATCTTGTAATAATTACATATATATATATATTAGGGCTGCACGATAAATCGCATGCGATATTTAACGCGCATCTTGTCAGAAAGCCGGTTCTGTAATCAGCGGTAAATCTCCATCACGTGCGTGCTTTCACATTGAGCAGCATTAACTACACAGAGCCGTTGTTCACAGACGAGCAGCGCAAAACCACGTTCATATTCGCGCGATTTTTTGCGCAGCTCGTCAGAGAACAACGGCTCTGTGTAGTTAATGAGAAGCGGCTTTACTGATAAGATGCGCGTTAACTATCGCATGCGATTTATCGTGCAGCCCTAATATATATATATATACACACACACATACACACACACATATATATGAAG
>NW_015660014.1:453937-465036 GCF_001515625.1 Sinocyclocheilus rhinocerous | reverse complement strand
TGTGTGTGTGTGTGTGTGTGTGTGTGTGTGTGTTAACTGACAAATCTGAATTTCCAGGTGTTTTATCCTGACAACACGCAGTTTCCTCTTTGCTGAAAATTCACAGTTCTTAAGTTCTACCAGGATGACGTGCCTGATTGTTGTTGTTGTTGATATCAGACCCATGTGTTTCAGGATGTAGGCTCACAAATGCTGTAGTCCTCAACACCTAAGAGTGAAAAACAAGAACAAGAAACAGCTGATTTGTGAGGAGAGCAATCATGCATTTATTTTCTAAAATAGAAATAAAACTCAATGCCTCAATATTGCAATAAATCGAGGTCGACACAGCCTCTTAAACATCTACAAACACGTCTCATTGTAAACATTTGCAAACAAATCTCAGGTAAGCTCAAGTGTTAAAAAACGGCATAAGTAAATCAATTTCCTTCAAAAGGTCTCTTCAATATAATGGATAAATGAAATAATATCAAGTAAAATAAAATGAAACAGTCAAAGCCTACTTACACTGGACGTGCTGGTTTCGGCCTCATCACTGGCTGCAGTCATGTTCTCAACTGTGATTCTGCAACTAGCTGCTAATGCACTCACATTCATGTAGTCTCACGACAAGTCTGGATACATAAACTCAAGGTCTAGTACTGTCAACACCCTGCATGGTAATATGGTTTCTTCTGTAGCATAAATAAACTGTTGCAGAACTGCTTCAGGTGCCATGCAAAATGTAATGAGTAACTGTATTTCTCATTACAAATGTAGTGGAGTAAAGAGGACATATATGCTAAAAAATGTCGTCAATTAGAGAGTAAAAATTACAAATATCATATATCGTACACAAATATAAGTACGAAGTTGCGAAAAAAGATACTTAAGCACAGTAACTAATTACATTTACTCAAATACTGGGATTACAGTCAGTTCTATCACATTTGATGCAATAAAACCCTTCACACATTTCAGCTCTGTTTGTCTACGTGACTGGCAAGTTCCTCTCGCGAGAAACAGTGTACAGTATAAATATAAATAGAAGTGACTGCTAAATATGTACGTATATCCTAACTGATTTTTTATTGTTGCTTTAAATAGATAACCCCCCCCCCCCCAAAAAAAACTAAACCTGTAATGTATGAATGGATGTAAACATTACATCTGCATTTCATTCACTATGTGCAAAGTGGCATTGACCTGTTGTAATGCATAGGTAGCTGAAGTCAGCAAGTCACTGGAGGTCAGAGTCTAAACGTGGGTGAGGTTCTATTTCAGGATTGTCACGGCATATCCGAGTTCGTGTTTTTGTTACACTCATTACAGGAGTCAATCTTCAGACTCCGGTCTGATATGGGATTAAAAAGAAGCACTGATGCACCTTGACATTTCATCACCTCTGAAACTGTGAAGTGTCACTCTTGTAGGTGTGTGACGTTTGACAGATACCCGAAGTGCACTACTTGTTAGCCCGACTTCCAACCAGGTGCTCATATGCATTTTCTGTCGTTCGTGCACCAAAAACCTAGCCAGGTGGACAGACAGCCGCAGATTATTATGGTCTGTCACCAGCTGGCCTGGGGTTTCCCTGGAGACCATGTGACTGGTGTTGTTTTTTTCCTTGCCTCTCTTTTAGGAGTTGTGTTTATTATGGGATGTCAGAGCAGCCTGCTTATGACTATTATGGGATGCCGGAGAGGGCGGGAGGGGGCAGTGTCTCCATAGCAACGTGGTTGCTAAGGGGGCAGGGACTAAGAAAGGGGAAGGCAGTGTGTACTTGCTGGTATTGTGTGCGAGGGGGAGATGATTATTATGGTCTGTAGGTTGCGAGGTAACTATGCAGAGTTGAGTGAGTGTTGTAGGGAGGGGGGAGCGTGCCTTTATTTATTATGGGATGTCTCTACCCCCCCTGATTTCTTTGTGTGTTTGAGGATGTTCGCTTCTGGTCACTGACGCTGGGGAAAGGGGAGAAGAGTGGACGACGTCTCCCAAAGATTTACACCTTTTCGGAGCTTCTTTTTTTATTTTTCAGTGATAGGTAGTAACCTGCAGCTTACGCGTCAGACTAAAGCTAATCATACCGCCGACTATCTACACCTTGGACTGACCTGTAAGTCAATTCCTCCCACCCACCTCCAACCGCCTGCGTTAAAAAAAATATGTGCATACAAATAAATTTGTGTTTTGTATATATATATATATATATATATATATATATATATATATATATACACACACAAAGAAATGTGCGTTTCTCGGTAAGTTTTTCTTAAAGCATAAAACAAAAAATAAACAAACATATCTAAAATTACTGGTAACTTACAACTGTGAGACACCGTGTTTTAAAGCGCCGTGTGGTGTTTGTCGGGGGCTTCGCGACCTCCGCGTGTTATTTATTCAAGGAGGAAAGTTTTAAAGATACGAATCTAACCAGAAACGAAGGCAGATAAGCGCTTTAACTCAACTCATCCAACCGGCTGCCATTTTCCCTGCAGCCGGATCACTTGACTCCGTTTGCTAGCTTTGCTAACTTGATTGACAGCTAAGTTGAGGCGTCTTTCGCTCGCACCGAGCGAGAAAGTTTACGAAAAAAGCCGAAATGACACGACTACGTCGTTGTATGATGTTGTAGTTTTGAAATGTCACAATCGTTAATTGATTTTTAATTCATCTTAACACAGTTAGCCTCCCCGTCACTTGTTTATCTCTTTCTGTCAGTATGGGGTGCTGCTAAAAACCAGACCAAAATATTGTTGTCATTTCTATTTTATCAAGCGTCCGGACGGGAATATGTCGGGGAGTGAAGACGACAGGGACCATTTTGGACCCATGAGAGATGGTAAGGTTTAGCTGCCCTGTCAGGACCCTCATTAACCACATCATGTTATATAACTTCTCCAAATGAGCCTAAACTAGCAAATTAACTGTTGACATGTCGGAGCACTTCTAGACAAATGGTCATTTCTGTAAGGAGAACGCTGCTAGATTTAATGTTTATATATTTTGCTCGAGCTGGCGAGCCACGTGTTACTGCATCATACACCTATTTAAAGCCAAATCTTTAACGTTAGTTTATGATGCAGTAGCGGCAAGCTGTATGCAAAAGTCAAATCACTTCCTGATTCACTGGTCAGCAGAAGATGTTAAAATTATAGATAAACCTATTTGTTACGGACTCCTTAGTATCTTAAGAGCAAAAGATGCTTGTTTTTTTCTACCTTAGCGATCATAACGTGCGCAATATCGTTAGCAGTGTTGCCAACTGCTTTCAACTGAAAGTAGCTAAAACTGGTAGCTAAATGTCACTAGATGACATCACAATGGCAAATTCACTGATCTATATAAAGATGAACGTAGATCTTTGGGCAAGATGAGAACTTAGATAAGGTTTGTCCAAGAAGTTGCTATATTTGTCCCTAAACTTTTGAAAAAAGTCTCAAAAGGGGCGGGGAAGTCACTAAATCTAGCTACAAAGTAGCTAAATTGGCAACACTGATCGTTAGAATAGTGTGACAACCCCATTTGTTTAGCTTTCCTCTTCTGGCCAGTGTTCTGACGATTTGTGCTACCCTGTCAGATTTTGCTACCTCCCATTAAAACAGATGGTAGTATAATTCGATAGCGAAAAGTGCTACATATCAGATTTTGCTTCCAGCATGATATTAATAAGGTGTGAGGCTTTATTAACATGTACACCTACCCCAACCATAAAACTACCCTTACAGTAGGATAAATACAGTGTTGGTAGCATAATCTGATAGGTAGCATTATTTGTCAGAACACCGGCCTCGGTAATGGCGTTGGTAGCGCAGCCTATCAGCAGAGAGCTTATAATAAATAAATGTTTTCAAAAGCAAGAGCCTCATGCCATAGTTTCACTGCTGCTGACATATTTGGACAGTAGACTCATCTTGAGGCAGGAATGCAAAGAAAAAAAAAAAGTATTCTGAATGCTTTAAGCTGTGATAAAAAAAAAAATCTAAACTGATGTGCCATATTACCTTTAGTCATTGTATGAGTTATAAAGTTGAATTAAAAGTACTGTATCAGTTCAGGAAGGGTAGGAATGACAGAAAATCTAAATTGAGATCATTGTTCAGCTTTAATTGTTAATGTTTGATGCATGCTGTGTGTCTGTGTTTTGGACAGATGATGCCAATGAACCAACATCAGCGACAGAGACTCCCAGATCCAAAAACAAGAAGAAGAAAGCAAAGAAAAGCCGTGAAAGTAGGAGCAGCAAACGACAGAAACTCCTCAGAGAGGTTAGCGGGGCACCTTTAGGATCTGGAGTATATACTGTATATAGATATATAGATATTGCCGTTTAATGTTTGGAGTTTGGAGTTTTAAATAAATACTTTTTATTCAGCAATGATTCATTAAATTGACCAAAAGTCACAGTAAAGACTAACATTGGTACAATTAATGTCTGTTTCAAATAAATACTGCCGTTTTGAACTTTCTATTAATAGATTAATTTTTAAAAAGTATCATGGTTTTCACAATGTAAAGCAGCACAATTATTTTCAACATTGATAATAATAAGAAATGTTTCTTGAGCGCCAAATCAGCAAATTTGAATGATTTCTCAATAATTATGTGACACTGAAGACTGGAGTAATGGCTGCTGAAAATTCAGATTACCATCACAGGAACAAAATGGATTTAAAAAAATGAAAATGGTTATTTTGATCATAAATAATTTTTACAATATTACTGTTTTTTCTGTATTTTTTATCAAATAAATGCAGCCTTTGGTGAGCATGAGAACTTTTTTCAAAAACATAAAAAAAATCTTATGGACCCCAAACTTTTGAATTGCATGGCTGATTTCACCGCTGCAGTGTCACATCAATCATCATTTGCCATTACCATCACTGTTAAACATGTTTACACGAACAAGCATTGAACTGAAAGGTTCTTCCCTGAGTTTCTGATATTGTCATCTCTCCTTGGGTGGTTATTGTGGTCTAGGACGTTCCTGTAAGCTCTCCTGAAGTCATGGAAGCAATCCGAATGGTAGAAGGTGAGGAAGACGAGGAGGACAGAGTGATGCGATCTGAGAGTGAAGGGAGTGACTATGCCCCAAGCAAGAAGAAGAAAAAGAGATCCAGCTCCTCCAAGGAGAGAAAGAAGGGAGGTTCAGTGGGAGAAAAGGTTGGTGGCTCATCTGGAGGAAAAAGCAAACGTAAAGACCCAGAACCTGAGGAGGAAGATGATGACGATGATGATGATGGTCAGGTAAGGGTTAGCCAATGGGTGGTCATTGTTCATCCCGGGTTTGATGTTAAAACCTTGGGACAACAAAAAATGTCACATGAGGTTGATCTGATAACTACAAATACATAAATAAAAACACACACACAGTGTATTTACAAAATTTGTGCCACAGACGCAAATGTTTATACACAGGATTAAAAAAAAAATGTCATGCCTGAAAGAAGCCTTGTCTTTGCTTTCACTGCTACATTGTTGCCACAACAAATACTGATTTTCAGTTTTGTTTGTGAAGTTTTTCAGTGCTTCTTATATCTTGTACATTTTCCTTCTGTTGGTACACTACCATGCAAAAGTTTGGGGTTGGTAAGATTTTTAAATATTTTCCAAAGAAGTCTCTTATTATTTTTGTGGAAACCGTGATGCATTTTTTTCAGGATTCTTTGATAAATAGTTCAAAAGAACAGCATTTATTTTAAATAGAAATGTTTTGTAGCATTATAAATGTCTTTACTGTTACTTTTGATACATTGACTGGATCCTTGCTAAATAAAAGTTTATTTTTCTTAAAAAAAATTACTGCCCCCAAAACCTTTGAACGGTAGTGTATGTTTTCGGATAAAGGTTCAGGTCACATGATATGTGTGTGTATATCTCTGGTTATAATTTTATTATTGCATTCTCTAGTGTTATTCACCTGTCATCCTCTGTTCTTCTTTCACAGGAACCCAAATCTTCCTCTCAGCTGTTAGCAGACTGGGGAATGAAAGACATCGACTACACCTTTACCCAAGAGGACTACACCTCTCTCACCAATTACAAAGCTTTCAGTCAGTTTGTCAGGTAGAACAGTGACGCTTCTCTGTCTGTTTTTGCCCCATTTTTATTATCGCCTTATATAAACATCTTGATTATCTTGTGACTGATCTGAAATGTTTTTCTTTCCCTCTCCTGTTTAGACCTTTAATAGCTGCTAAGAACCCTAAGATTGCTGTGTCAAAGATGATGATGGTTTTGGGGGCTAAATGGCGAGAGTTCAGCACTAATAATCCCATGCGAGGCTCAGCGAGTGCCAACGCAGCCCTGGCAGCTGCCAACGTAGCTGCTGCAGTGGAGAGTATGGTGACCAGGGTGGATGGAGGAGGGGCTGTGCCCATGGCCACGCCCACATCAGCAGCAGCTCCTGCTGCACCACCCCCATCCCAACAGCCCCCAGCGGTCCCCCTGCGAAAAGCCAAGACCAAAGAGGGCAAAGGTCAGAGGAGAGAGAGAGAGGAATGTGGAAGAAGTGTATGAGATTTGATTGGAAATTAAACTGTCAGAAGCAGAAATAATTAACAGAGAACAAAATGAGGAAATTTTTAGGGGACCAAAAGAGTTTATTATGTGTGTTTATTTTTAATCTACTCAACACTTTTTGTACCATTTATACATCTGCTCTAGGCCCAAATGCACGTAGAAAGACCAAGTCCACCCCAAAGCCACAGGACAAAAAGTCTAAAGCGAAGAAAGTGGCTCCACTCAAGATTAAACTGGGCAATTTCAAGAGAAAACGCTCATCTGTATGTATATATTCCATATTTGCTTACATATGTTACTGCAACATAATCTAAATTAGATAAATTATACATTATTATTAATATTTATTTAGTATTATTAGTTAATGCAAAGTTCTGTCATGAAACTCTAGTTGGCACAGGCCGATAGGTTCTAACTCAGTCTTATGTAATCACATCATTACTCGCATGGCTCAGCTGATTGGTTTCTTTTCACATCAGCAGCCAATGAGCTTGCTGCTCAACTTTCAAATACTTGGCTAGTTCTAGCTGTGGCAGTTGCAGCATGCTTCAGAAACCCTCCACCTTCCCCAGCTCCAACTGTGTAGATCTGCTACGGGGTGATTTCATGTATGTTATATATGAGGGTTATTTTATATATGTTATATTTGCTGTAGCAGTATTTCCTACATGCTCACTGCAGCATGTCTGTGGATGTATTGGCAGTAGCAAGTCTCGGTACTTGCTCTGCCGCAGCAGCAGTGTAGCAGATCCATTCTGATCAAGACCCAACACATTAACTTTGCCATGTATATTACCATGCTAACTTCTCTGAGAGTTGTCATGACAGAACTATTATAGTTATTAATTATATAATGAAAGTATATACATATATAATATATAAAATATATACTGCTGTTCAACAGTTTGGGATGAGTACGAAAAAAAAAAAAGAGATTAATACTTTTTTCAGCAAGGATGCATTGCATTGACAGTGAATTCACAGTTAAAGGGACAGTGAATTTATAGTGTTACAAAAGATGTCTATTTTAAATAAATGTTCTTTTGACGTTTCTTGTCATCAAAGAATCCTGAAAAGATGTACCACTGTTACCAGGCAAATATTACGTGATTTTCAACAATGATAATAATAAGAAATGATACTTGAGCAGCAATTTAGCATTTTAGAATGATTTCTAAAGGATCATGAGACACTGAAGACTGGAGTAATGGCTGCTGAAAATTCAGATTTGTCATCTCAGGAATAAATTACATTTTAAAACGTATTAAAATAGAAAACATTTATTTTATTTTTTTACTATATTTGATCAGATAAATGCATTAATAATTGCTTTGCTTTAAGAGACTTCTTTCAAAAACATTAAAATATTTTACCAACCCCAAACTGTTTAACGGTAGTGAATATATATTAAATTATTCCTTATTTTTATTGCTAACATCACCAACTTGTTTTGCACCCCTTCATCCATGGTTCCTTCTCTTAGAGCGGTGAGGATGATGATGGTGAGAGCGATTTTGATAGTTTCTCCATAAGTGATGGATCCAACAGTCGGAGCAGCCGCTCCAAGAGTAAGAAATCCAAGAGCTCCAAGAAAAAGAAGAGTGAGTCAAAGACAGCACAACTCAGATTACTCCGTTCACACTAATGAACACGCACACTGTAATGAAAACACTATACTACTTTGGCCACTTTCCAGCCATTTACATTTGTTATAAACCCTCCTTCTCTTTCATAGTGGATGAGGATGCTGATGGCTATGAGACTGATCATCAGGACTACTGTGAGGTGTGTCAGCAGGGTGGCGAGATCATTCTGTGTGACACCTGTCCGAGAGCCTATCACATGGTGTGTCTAGATCCTGACATGGAGAGAGCCCCAGAGGGCACATGGAGCTGCCCCCACTGTGTACGTACATATAAACGTGTTCAGAATAAATGTCTGGCCTTTCCTTGAGCTGCTGTGGGCTCATCGAGTAAAATCTATATTCTGTGTGTGTGTGTGTGTGTGTATGTGCACTATTTCTCTACCATTGATATTTAATGACTAAAGTTTCTGTTGATTATGCATTATTTATGTCTCTCTCTCAGGAGAAGGAGGGAATTCAATGGGAGGCTCGTGAGGAGAGTTCTGAGGGTGAAGAGGAGAACGATGATGGAAGGAGGGATGATGGAGAGGTAGAAGAGGAGGACGATCATCATATGGAGTTTTGTCGGGTGTGTAAGGATGGAGGAGAGCTGCTGTGCTGTGACACATGCCCCTCGTCCTATCACTTACACTGTCTCAACCCTCCTCTGCCAGACATCCCCAACGGAGAGTGGATCTGCCCACGCTGCCTGGTGAGAGAGGAATAATATAGTATGGTAGTCCAAGTCTATCCTTTGGATTAGGTTTTCTTGAGGTTTTATTTTCAGAGATGCCAGAGTTGAAATATGTAGGATTAGCATAATTGATGAATCCAAAAATTATTAATTTTTATTTATTTAAATTAATTTTATATTATGGTTTCATTTTTGCAAATCATAGAATATCATGTTTTTGTTTTCTCAGAGTCCTCCACTGAAGGGCAAAGTCCAGAAAGTTCTGGCCTGGCGCTGGGGTGATGCCCCTCCCCCTATGCCCGTGCCGCGTCCTGCAGACCTTCCAGCCGATGCTCCGGATCCTCCTCCTATGATTGGTCGGAAGGAGAGAGAGTTCTTTGTGAAATGGTGCAACATGTCTTATTGGCACTGTTCTTGGGTCCAGGAACTACAGGTGACCCACAAATAAAAACACACAATTTCTTGTAAGTAGGAATACACCAATATTAAAATCTTTTTGTCTAAATAAATGATAAAAATTACTTGTTAAATAATAAATGAACGGTTTTAAATGCTAAAAATGAATTTAGGCATCACAACATTACAATGTACAGTGTGAAAAATTCATATTTATTTTGATATTTGCTAAAGATTACATGAATATTATTAGTGTTTTTGTATAGTTTAAGTGAACGTTACATGTCATCAATGGTAATGTAAATGTAAAAATACAAGAAAATGAGCATGCAGTTTAATATCCAGTATTGACTTATACCAATTATTTAAAAAAAATCTCTAATAGCTGATATGGTTGGTTCCATTATATTGTGCATCCCTAAGACAAGAACATAAAAGTAGTTACACACTCAAAATATACTAAGACACACATACATATATGCACAATAATTCATGCATTTTGTTTCCGTGGGTGTGTTTATTAATAAAATCATACAATAATTTGTCTTTTTCATTCTTGTCACAGTTGGAGCTGAACTGTCAGGTAATGTTCCGTAACTACCAGCGGAAGACAGATATGGAGGAGCCCCCCAATCTAGAGATGGGTGCTGAGGGAGACGAGGATAAGAGCTGCAAGAGGAAGAATAAAGATCCCTTTTATGCCCGTATTGAGGATAAGTATGGGCGCTTTGGAGTAAAGTTGGAGTGGCTCTTCATCCACCGCATCTTAAACCACAGGTGAGAACGTTCATATGCTGAAGCCAGTTGAAGGAAGACATCTGCTGAACTATTTGGACATTGATTTCTCTCGTTCTCTCTGGCAGTGTGGATAAGAAGAATAACGTTCACTATCTGATCAAATGGAGAGATCTGCCATATGATCAGTCAGCCTGGGAGTCTGAAGACAGGGACATCCCAGACTATGAGACCTATAAACAACATTACTGGAACCACAGGTACATGCACACAGGCCTCTACAGCACTTCACACACATGCACACTAGTGTGAAACAATATTGAGTGCAAGTATGAGTTAATCAGCATATCTTTTTTTTCCCTGTTTGTCAGGGAGCTGATGCTTGGAGAGGAGGGCAGACCAGGTAAAAAGATGAAGAAGGTGAAAGTGAGGAAGACAGAGAGGCCTCCTGCTAATCCTGTGGTGGATGTAAGGAACCTTAGAACAACTCGGATCAATGTTTTTCTACTTTATTGACTAAGAATTTTAATACTAAACACATTTAGGTTGGAGCCATGGTTTAGCACTGCAAGTTATTCAGTGCAAGTTTGAACCAGGCCCACTTCTATTCTCAGTCTTGTTTGCCACTTTTGTCCGATAATTTCCTGTTCTCTCAAGTGTAAACATTAATATAATTATGAGCAAGACCACAATTGCACATTTAGATTGTTTGGAAATATAGTTTTAAAGAAAATGCATTCATACGTCATTGACAATGATCTAATATTCTTCCTGTCTCTTACTTTCAGCCCACTATAAAGTTTGATAGGCAGCCGGATTATCTGGACTCTACTGGCGGCACGCTTCACCCATACCAGCTTGAGGGACTGAACTGGTTGCGTTTTTCTTGGGCTCAGGGCACAGACACCATCCTGGCTGACGAGATGGGTCTCGGAAAGACAGTTCAGACTGCTGTCTTCCTCTACTCGCTCTACAAAGAGGTGTGTTTCTAAAAAATATTTTAGTTAGTTAGTTAGTTAGTTTTATTTAAAGTTTGACATGACAGGATATTGCAGCACAAAACCCTGAAATGTGTCAAACATACACATACTCCAAGACAATCATTACTTAATATAAAACGAATAAAAGATAGCTGATATACAAGCA
>NW_015660014.1:443397-450589 GCF_001515625.1 Sinocyclocheilus rhinocerous | reverse complement strand
ATACCAGCTTGAGGGACTGAACTGGTTGCGTTTTTCTTGGGCTCAGGGCACAGACACCATCCTGGCTGACGAGATGGGTCTCGGAAAGACAGTTCAGACTGCTGTCTTCCTCTACTCGCTCTACAAAGAGGTGTGTTTCTAAAAAATATTTTAGTTAGTTAGTTAGTTAGTTTTATTTAAAGTTTGACATGACAGGATATTGCAGCACAAAACCCTGAAATGTGTCAAACATACACATACTCCAAGACAATCATTACTTAATATAAAACGAATAAAAGATAGCTGATATACAAGCATTAAAAAAAAAAAAATATATATATATATATATATACAACTAACACAGATTCACAGAAAAGACATCCTAATCAAGGACCTGTAAGTTATCCATACAACAATTTTAGAGCACGGGGAATAAAGGAGAGTTCATGACGTTTAGTTTTACTCCTGGGTACAACAAATGTCTTGTGTACATTTTGTAAGTGCACTACCACTCAAAAGTTTTGGGTCAGTAAGATTTTTTTAATAAGTCTTTTGTACTCATCAAGTCTGCATTTGTATGATAAAAAATAAAGTAAAAACTATTATTTAAAATACAAGTTAAAATTTTCAGCAGCCATTACTTGAAGTCTTCACTGTTTCATGATTCTTCAACAATCATTGTGATATGCTGATTTGGTGATCATGAAACAGTTTTTATTATTATCAGTGCTAAAAATAGTTGTGCTGCAAGGATTATTTGATGAATAGTAAATTCAAAAGTACAGCATTTATTTACAGTAGAAATCTTTTGTAATAATTTAAAGTTTTTTTCTGTGACTTTTGATCAATTTAATGGATCGTTGCTGAATAAAAGTATTAAATTCTTTCTAACAAAAAAATCTTACTGACCTCAAACTTTTGAACGGGAGTGTGTAATTCCATTCTCTTGTCTTATTTTAGTTTGATTAATTGATTTTACAGTAATAAATGGTCTCTAGGAAGACATGTTCATCATAAAAGCTATTGTTTATAATGTGGCATTGAAGATTATAATACAGTACATTTGGTAATGGTCTCTCTAAGGGTCATTCGAAGGGGCCGTTCCTGGTCAGTGCCCCTCTGTCCACCATCATTAACTGGGAGAGGGAGTTTGAGATGTGGGCCCCAGACATATATGTGGTCACTTATGTGGGTGATAAAGACAGTCGAGCTGTCATACGAGAAAATGAATTCTCCTTTGAGGACAACGCCATCCGCGGTGGGAAGAAGGCCTCCAAAATGAAGGTATGAAACCCAGAGGAAAGGAGGTTTGGACGGGTAGAGTTGATACAGTAGCTTATAATCAGAGGGAACTAGTAACTATATTGCTAAACATAGGTTTATGTAAATTACTGCCACATCTGCTTTGTGGTTTGATGATATGCTTGTTTGTCTTTACCTGTTTACGGTGTGTGGTTCCTGAATCCCTCTTCATCTGTGCAGAAAGAGGCTTCTGTGAAGTTCCATGTGCTTTTGACCTCTTATGAGCTGATCACAATCGATCAAGCCATCCTGGGCTCCATCGACTGGGCTTGTCTTGTAGTAGACGAAGCCCATAGACTGAAAAATAACCAATCAAAGGTAAGCTCCATGTGTCAGATGAGTGACACACCAAAATATCTACTTGTTCATCCATAAATCAAAATTCTGTCATCATCTGTCATCACCCTCCTGTTGTTCCAAACCTGTATGACTTTATTTCGTAAGACACAAAATAAGAAATATTGATGAATGAAGTGGTTGTTGTTTCATTCCAAATGTTGTCTAAATAATTCATTCATTCATTCTGACTGATCCTGTTTTTTTCTCTGAACCAGTTTGCATGATTCATTCACAAATCTGACTGATTTGGTTCTTTAGTTCAGCTCACTCACTCAAATGATCCGATATCAGCCATTATCTGCCCCACTAGAGGTTATAACTTATTTACATTTAGCTTTTTTCCACACATAAAGCTATCGAATGAATTCAGAAGATTTGAAAAATAGTGCAGAGCTTGTGGAGTACTTTTATGGTGCTTTTGCATCCTTTATGGAGAAAGTCATACAGATTTGGAGCAACATGAAAATGAATAGATGATGACAGAAGTTTGATTTCTGAGAGATCTATTCCTTTAATATTATGATAAACTAGTATTTGACATAAAACTAACACAATCTCTCTCTTGTTTTATCTCTCTCAGTTCTTTCGTGTGTTGAATAACTACCCTCTTCAGCATAAGCTGCTGTTGACAGGCACACCTTTACAGAACAACCTGGAGGAGCTCTTCCATCTGCTCAACTTCCTCACGCCCGAGAGATTCAAGTAAGTGTGTGTGTTCTTGATAGGTGAATGCGATGAGGATGTTTGTGTGCCCTCAGTTTTTTTTTTTTTTTTGCTGTTGTTCAGTACTAAATGTGTGTGTTTCAGTAATCTGGAAGGTTTCCTGGAAGAATTTGCTGACATAGCTAAAGAGGACCAAATTAAGAAACTGCACGACATGTTGGGTCCACACATGCTCAGAAGACTCAAAGCTGATGTCTTCAAACACATGCCCTCAAAAACTGAACTCATTGTGCGAGTGGAACTCAGCCCCATGCAAAAGTATGAAACATGTTCAGTGTTTGTCAGTGTTCTGCTAAATATTCAGTACATGCATCCCTCATTTGTGCCACCTGCTGGACACCCTCTATGTTATTTACAGCATGATTCTTTTAACTGTATGATTGACAGATTGATGATTCTGATTATTCCGAGTGTGTATGTATGAATTACAGTTGTATGGGCCTGTTCTGTTTTTCTGGAACAGGAAATACTACAAGTACATCTTGACACGCAACTTTGAAGCTCTGAACACTCGTGGAGGAGGAAACCAGGTGTCTCTGCTCAATGTGGTTATGGACCTAAAGAAGTGCTGTAACCACCCCTACCTCTTCCCAACAGCTGCTAATGTGAGCTTCCACTCACTCACTTTCAAATAGGACAGTACCATTTTACAGTAGAAATGGGGGAACTTACAGTTCTTAGGTTTTGAATGAATAACAGCAGTACTTTCAACTGATTGTTATGGGTCTGATTTCGCAGGAAGCCCCTAAAATTCCCAATGGCATGTATGATGGCAGTGCCCTGACAAAGGCTTCTGGGAAACTGATGCTTCTGTGTAAGATGCTGAAAAAACTAAAGGAGGGTGGACATAGAGTGCTTATATTCTCACAGGTATACACAAATACCATACACAGAATACAGATATACTTATCTATATACTCAAGTAGACTTAAACATTGTGTATGGATGTAGATGACAAAGATGTTGGATTTGCTGGAAGACTTTCTGGAGAATGATGGGTACAAGTATGAAAGGATAGATGGAGGAGTGACTGGAGGGATGAGGCAGGAGGCCATCGATAGATTCAATGGTGAGGGGAAGAATGTCACCCATTTCCATGAAATAGCAGCATCATAATGGATGTTTTGTTTTGACAAAATCCTTCTCTTTCTTCTCACTGCAGCTCCTGGTGCTCCTCAGTTTGTTTTCCTTTTGTCCACCAGAGCAGGGGGTTTGGGCATCAATTTGGCAACCGCTGACACTGTCATCATCTACGACTCTGACTGGAACCCACACAACGACATCCAGGTAGAGGCGACGTAAAATACCTGATGCTAAAACTGTCAAACACCTGCATCTCTGTGAGAGAGTCTGTGTGGGTGAACTCTATCTGATGCTGTTTCTCTCCTGTTGTCTTTCTCAGGCATTTAGCAGGGCTCATCGTATTGGTCAGAATAAGAAGGTGATGATCTATCGATTTGTCACTAAAGCATCCGTGGAGGAGAGAATTACACAGGTGAGATAGAAAACAGTAGTTTAAAACTATTTACAACCCAGGCAAATGCAAAACTATGTTGAAAAAACAGTTAAAAAAAACAATCAAACACTAGCACTTGCAAAAATCATCTCATGACCCTTGTGTCTCAGGTGGCAAAGAAGAAGATGATGTTGACTCACCTGGTGGTGCGGCCTGGTCTGGGCTCCAAGGCTGGATCCATGTCCAAACAAGAATTGGATGACATCTTGAAGTTTGGCACAGAACAGCTTTTCAAAGTCGAGCTTGGAGAAGGTAATACTGTTTCAGGGAATGCTTCATCTTCTGAACATAATATTTATTTGAGATCAGAAAATAAAACATTTGAGAGAATAATAATGACATTTAAATGCAGTACAACTTTGTAACACATGTACAGCTTTTAGTTAAGGGTTTGTATGTGATGTGTTTTGTGTATCAGCCACTATCGCATAAACTACGGAAAAGGCTTCAAACATAAGCTGCTGTGGTGCAGATGTGAAGTTCTGCTTTCAGTTGAAGATTATTTAGAGCTGTAAACTACACATGACCTTGCTGAGCACTGATGTTAATAAGCCGAGTTTTGTTCTGATGCTGCAGTAGGGTTTTTTGTTTTGTTTTCTGGCTTTTGAAATATATTGCTAAAAAATGTTTTTCATGGTGGCCCAGAGAAAATGTAGTAAAGTATAAAAAAAAAAAGTACAAATCTGACATACTGACCTGACTGTGACCAAAAAAAGAAAAAAATCTTATTCCTGAGGCCTGGGCTATCACCTGCCCACTGGCCTCGCTCTCTTTAAATGAGTCTTATGTTGTATTTTTATCTACCATCTCTCTTTGTCTCTCTCCCTCAAAATTAGAGTCAGGAAAGCTTTATAAACATGATTAAAATACAGATTACTGCCAATGCATATGAAGAACTTCTAGTACTAGACAATACAGAAAATAAATAAGGTGAATACGTTAATACAGAAATTAATGGAAAAAAATCTGCACAATAGATGAAAGGGACAAAGTAAAAACTAAAATCAATTCTAAATCAAAGAAATCTGCCCTCCAGGTGACAATAAGGAGGAAGACAGCAGTGTGATCCACTATGATGACAAGGCGATTGATCGGTTGTTGGATCGAAACCAAGATGCAACAGAGGACACAGAGCTGCAAAGTATGAATGAATACCTCAGCTCTTTTAAAGTGGCCCAGTATGTGGTCAAAGATGAGGAAGAGGAGGTGAGTTTGTGTGGGATTGTGACTGTGTGTGGTTTGTTTGTGTCTTATGAATGCACTGTATATGTATATCATATGGTGTGTCTCTGTCAGGAGGAGGATGTGGATAGAGAGATCATTAAGCAGGAAGAGAGTGTAGATCCTGATTACTGGGAGAAACTGTTGCGCCATCATTATGAGCAGCAGCAGGAAGATCTCGCTCGTCACCTGGGCAAAGGCAAACGGCCACGCAAACCCGTAAACTACAACGACTGCTCACAGGAGGACAGAGGTAGTAGACGGGGTACAGACGCACTTTTATCTCTTTTTTTACTACTCTTTCCCTGTACGTTTGTGGATGTTGTTATGGATGAAGACACACTTTGTGGTGTGATCTCAGGTCTGTTGTTGTGTTATGTCTGTACATATTTTCATCGGAAATTAATGTTTTTTGTTTAAAATAATGCATTTATATTTATAAGTTATTACATTTACAATCTATTAATAATTTAATTTATGGTGGTGGTTGTTTAGATGTACATTACCAGTCAAAAGTTTGGACACACCTAAACATTCTTTATTATTAACTTCTATAAAACTAAACAGAAACATGGGAATTATGTTGTATATTATGTACTAGAAAATGTTAATCAAAGCAAAACTTTTATATGCCAAAAATATAGTAATTTAAAAAATATATATTTATTCAGTTTAATTTATTTAATTAAATTAAATTTGAATTTAATAATAAGTTAGACACTGTATATGAATAAAATATAAGAAGAAGAAGAAATCATAGCATTTAGACATATGTTTTTAGATTAAAAGGTTTTTAAGATTATGAGAAACAAATTCAGTCCAGTGTGTCCAAAAGTTTGACCCTTTTGTTTTAGGTGTTCTCATGAATCCTTGTTGTATTGTCCCCTTAAATTAAATATTTTCTTGCCAAGAGAACTCAAGAGCTCAGTAATATATTGCCTCACTCATTTGTGTTCCCAGACTGGCAGGATGATCAGTCTGATAACCAATCCGATTACTCTGTGGCTTCAGAGGAGGGTGATGAGGACTTTGATGAGCGGTCTGAAGGTGAGGAACAAAGCTAAACCATCCTTAAACCATCTGAATAAGCAGTTATTATATATTTGTATTTACATGATCCTCTTTTTTTCTGTTTTTAGCTAACTCCCGAAGACCAAGTCGCAAGGGCTTGAGGAATGATAAAGATAAACCACTGCCCCCCCTACTGGCCAGAGTGGGAGGAAACATTGAGGTTCAACTTCAGTTAACCTTCAGCTTGTTTCAGCTATCCCCTTCACATACTCGGTGATAGTTAACCTCTCTCTCCTCATTAGGTTTTGGGCTTCAATGCTCGACAAAGGAAGGCTTTCCTGAATGCAGTGATGCGTTATGGGATGCCTCCCCAGGATGCCTTCACCACCCAGTGGCTTGTTAGAGACCTGCGAGGCAAATCAGAGAAGGAGTTCAAGTAAGTCGGACTGTCCTTAGAGGAGTTCTTGTTTTTACCTCATTTACTTGAGGACTCTCTCTCTCTGTCTCAGGGCATATGTGTCCCTCTTTATGCGTCACCTATGTGAGCCAGGTGCAGATGGGGCAGAAACATTTGCTGATGGCGTTCCACGGGAAGGACTGTCACGACAACATGTTCTCACGCGTATAGGTGTAATGTCACTGATCCGCAAGAAGGTGTGTGTGAGGTTATGCTTGCTAGTGTTTTAGTGGTTAGGAGTGAGCTATTGGTGAATGTCAGTGGTGTTGTTATATGTTTGACTGTTTTAAATTCTTACAGGTGCAGGAGTTTGAGCATGTCAATGGTCAATGGTCAATGCCCTGGATGAAAGAACTGGAGGAAAGCAAAAGAGCGGCAGCCATCGCAGCAGGAGAAGATCCAAAAACGCCCTCTACTGGAACGCCTGCAGATACCCAGCCCAACACACCAACACCAGGTACACACCAAGGTTATTATAGTTTTGAATTTTTAAATTAGTTTTATTTTAATATCGTTTTCAAATTTGCAATACAATTCAGTTTAGTTTTTATTAGTTTCATTAATATTGTTGTTAGTTTTAGTTTAGTTTTTATTTTGTGAACACATTTTTATATAGTTTTAGTTTCAGTTTTAATTAAAGTTTA
>NW_015660014.1:442476-443101 GCF_001515625.1 Sinocyclocheilus rhinocerous | reverse complement strand
TGAGAATGTAATGATTACGAAAACGATTATTTATTTTTGATAATTATTATTTTATTTCAGTTAGTTTTTCAATAACTGTTGTTAGTTTCGTTTCGTTTTAGTTTTTCAATTATTTTGTCATTTTTATTTTATTTCAGTTTACGAAATAGTTTTTTCATCAATCGTTTTCGTCTTAGTTTTAGTTTTCGTTTACGAAAATAACCTTGGTACACACATGAATATGAGTGTTGTTAATAACTTAAAACTAAGAAAATAGTACAAAAATTGTAGAAAAATAAATAAATAAAAGACTGAAGTAGAAACTAAAGCTATATAGAAATATAAAAAAACAATACAATTATACTTTAAATGACTAAAATGACTAAAAATAAATTAAAATGAAAAAGGGAAAATAATACAAATAGGGATGTTCATTTCGGTTATTTTTCCTAACCGACAACCGACGCTCGTTAACCGATTATTAACAGTTAACTGACAAGATTATTTTAAATTAGAATTGAATTAAATTAGAAAGGATAAGTGTCTGTGACCCGTTAAAAATACTAACATTTGTTTCCCCCGGGATTAATTTTACATGCGCAAAAAGCAGCAAACAACAGAACATGAGGATTCACATGGTCATATC
>NW_015660014.1:417099-442204 GCF_001515625.1 Sinocyclocheilus rhinocerous | reverse complement strand
CACGTCCCCCCCCCCCCCCTACAATCCCTGCCGGTACGAGACTCGAACCCACAACCTTGGGTTACGAGTCCGACTCTCGAACCACTAGGCCACGACTGTTTGACTGACTATATTTTATTATGATAATGAACAGGCTGCATTGTCAAGGTAGAAATGCTTAACTGTGTGCGCGCATGCCGGCGCAATCACTTGAATTTTTCCTTCTAACAGTGGAAGAAACTACTCCTTTTATTCATAAAGATAATCGGAACTGTAAAAGGTTTGCCTTTATTGGTGTACATTCAAGGTTGTGTGGGTTCGCTCGAACTGATTTGCTGAAATCAAAACAGGGACGATAATAGGTGAGCGCCAGCCAATGAGATTGCCGTTTGCGCATTAGTTCCGCCCGCTACTGGAGAAAGCGGTAGTTCTTGAAAGCTGAAGAATTCCAAAGGAACTATTTTTTTGACAGCAAAATACAACAAAGAATATCGTTTATATGTAGCGCGTCAATTCTCTCTCCCTCTCTCGCTGCGTGTGTGTGAAACAAAGCGACGGCGAGGTGTGCGCCTTCACACTAGAGTTTACGGTACGTTAAATACAGGTGCGTTTCACATCCATTCAGTTGAACTGAAACACAGCACAGATTGCTTGGCGGAGAGTGAAACTCTGAAGCGCTCAGTCAGAGTGTTCGGCGAGTGAAAATATATCTGAGCTAAACTTATACTTAGCCTCCAACTCACACACTGGCGAGTAAAATCTGAGAATTAATTAGCAATTGGCTAATATTAGACATCATTTAGTCGCACAGAGTAAAGATTTAGTCGCATATGCGAGTGATTTACTCGCAATGTAGAGGGTTGCTGCCCACTGCTCTGGGTGTGTGTGTGTACTTTGGATGGGATAAATGCAGAGCACTAATTCCGAGTATGGGTCACCATACTTGGCCACATGTCACTTTCACTTTCATATGGAAAAAAACACATCGCTCAGTTTAAATATGTAGTAAAATCTGTGCCGTTAAGCGTTATCACTGTGCCGCCGTGATGTTATGCAAAACGTTTTGTTTTGTGTGGATATTGGAAAGTGAGGGAAGTAGGCTACACAATAAATAATATTTTGGCATTCAAATACATCCAATGCCAAGTTTCGTTTTAGCCTAAATGAATTCGGTTTGGCTTGTCGTTTATATAGCTAGCTTCTTATATTTTTAATTCTTGTTCTTTTCTAAATAGTTTACTGTTAATTGAAAGGAATTGTTGTGGAGTGAGGGGAACTAAAATAGTCTAGCTATGTTTACAGTGTTTATTATAATGTTTGTAAACATTTCGCGTCGGCATTAGGTCTATTTCTGAATTAAATAATAAAATGCGACTTTTTTTCTAAATACGCGTAGCGTATTTTAACCATGCAGGCAACCTTTTTAAATATTTTGATAAATTACTGAAAAAAAACTTTTTAAACCGTTTAACTGATTGTATTAATCCGTCAAAATTCTTACGGTCGGTTAACTGTTAACCGGTTAAAATGAGCATCCCTAAATACAAATGAAAGCTAAATCAAAATATTAATAAATATTTAAATGCTATAACATAAAACTAATACTAAAATAACACTGGCCCATATGGGTCAATGACATTAATATTATGAAAGTTTTTGTCTATCAAAATTTATGTGTTGTTACCAACAAAAGTCACGTGGTCCAGTGAACATGAAGAAAAAAACTAAACTAAACGGATAATTTCAAATAATTCAACCTTTTTATGACAAGTTGCATTTTTTAAAAATCTATTCCCAGAAGAGGATTTGTTCTTGATTCACAGATAATTTGTCTAGTATCTCTGCATGGCCAATTATTACACATTAATCTGACTCCCTTTTATCCAAACAGAAGACCTTTCCAAGAGCGATGACGTAAAAGAGCTGGAGGAGAAGATGGAGCTGGACGGAGAGAAGGAGACAAAAGGCTCCAGACAGGAAGATGAGGTACTTGTTATTTACAGTCTCACTTTTTCACTTCACCTTCCTGTTTCTCTTCTCTGAATTTTTAAACACTTTCCTTTTGTAAACACCTGCCTGTCTCACTTAGTCTTTCTTCTTGTCTCCAATTCTCATTCTCACATCCCCTCTTTTTTTCTCAGATCATTGAGATTCCTGATGAAGGTGAGAAATCCCCCAGTCCAGCAAAGAAAGAGGAGAATAGGGACAGGGAGAGAGAGACCACCTCACCATCAGCAGAAAAGGATGGAGGAAGCAGAGATGAAGAAAATGAAAAGGATGGGGACAAAGAGAAGTCCACTGAATTGAAGGAAAACACGTCTTCAGATCTCAAAGCTGAAAGTTCAGAAGCCACAAGCAGTGTAGACACATCCAAAACCAAAGGTGAAGTGCTAAGCACTACCTAAAATAATACAGAAATACAAATTTATTTTCCATTTGATTTGACTTTCTTAATATCTACTCCATGAAAATGACTTTTCTGGTAAAGGTCCCCATGTGTAGCAAAACCAGATGCGGGATTGCAATTTGAATTTAGATGTATTTAAAATTCAAAGAAATACATAAACTGTCAAATTCTCTTGAATTGAAAGTGAGCCAGTTCTTCAGTTCTAAATTTTGCACTACCTCGATCACACATAGCATCAATATTGTCTTACTCCATTACAGAAGAATCTGAAGAGAAGACAGAAAAAATGGACACTAGCCCAGCAAGAGATGAGAAGAAAGGTACATGCTAACACAAATAGCAACTTTATACCTCAGATAACTGTTACAATGAATAATCTGTCTTTCTCTCTCTCTCTCTCCTCAAACAGAGCTGAAAGACGAGAAGGACTGCGTGAAGTCAGAGGACTCCGCTAAGCTGCAAAATGGAGAGAATGTCAAAGAAACAAGCGGAGGAGGGGATGGAGTGAGTGAGGAGAAGAAGAAAGCAGTGAAGCAGAGGTTCATGTTTAACATTGCTGATGGAGGTTTCACAGGTACATTGGGAATTTACTGTGTGTGTGTGTGTGTGTGTATGTGTACATGCCGGTGAATTTTGAATCAATGAACTCTCTGTTTCTCTCTCCAGAGCTTCACTCTCTCTGGCAGAATGAAGAGAGAGCCGCCACGGTCACCAAGAAGACTTACGAGATCTGGCATCGTCGCCATGACTACTGGCTGCTGGCTGGTATCATACAGTATCCTTAACACCATTAAGTTGAATCTTATTTTTATTTATTGTTTTTTTATTTTGTTTTTTTATTGTTTGTATTATTTAAAATACACTACCAGTCCAAAATTTGCACACACAAATTAATTCCTTCTTATGAAAATTTTCTGCATTTTAAAAGAATAATAAAGTCATTAAAACTGAAGTAATACAAACAGAAGTACTGGAACTATGTAGTAGACGAGAAATGTTAAATAAATCAAAACTGTCCTGTACTAGCAATCTAGTGGAAACTTTTACCTCTAGTTTTGTTTAGAAATGAATACATAAATAATCTATGTCTTCAGAGTGAATTTCTTGCATTTGAGCATAAGCCTTTAGAACACAAAATATCTAAGATCATGACATGAGCAACATAATTCAGTGTGTTTAGACTTTTACATTATATCACATATCTCATATCAGAAACTGTCTGTTATGTCCTTCACCTCTATACCATCAGTCACGGCTACGCTCGTTGGCAGGACGTACAGAATGACCCGAGGTTCGCCATCCTCAATGAGCCCTTTAAGGGAGAGATGAGTAGAGGAAACTTCCTTGAGATTAAAAACAAGTTTCTTGCTCGCAGGTTTAAGGTTAGAGATGCACAGATATTACGAAACTGTACAAACTGCCAGGCAGTGTTTCCCCAGAGCTACATGGCTCTTCTTTCAACTGCTTCATTCATGTGTTTGTCTTTAGCTGTTGGAACAGGCTCTGGTGATCGAGGAGCAGCTCAGACGTGCTGCGTATTTAAACATGACAGAGGACCCCTCTCACCCCTCCATGGCACTCAACACACGCTTCAGTGAGGTGGAGTGTCTGGCGGAGTCACACCAGCACCTCAGTAAAGAGTCCATGTCAGGAAACAAGCCTGCTAATGCAGTTCTACACAAAGGTACAATAATTCCCATAACTCTATACTGCACAGAATAAATTACCACACAGCTTTGGACACACTTTTGCAATGCAGAAGTGTAATAAAAACATAAATAAATTAAAAACAAAATAACTCCATTATGTCTAGTTGCCGGGACAAAAACTACTCACAGATACATTATCATTTCTTTCAAAGTTAAAAGATGATCAGAATTTTTTTTAATGAATTTTTAATCTAAATTGAATTGAAATTGAACTGAATTTGAATGCAAATTAAATGTTAATCTAAACCAAATTGAATATGAATCCAGTTTGAAAGTCCAGGTGTCATTCGTTCATTTGTTTTTCAATATAAAACCAAATCAAAAAACAGTTTTGTCAATTTTCGTGACACATCAACATTATATTTTCTTAATTGTTGTTAAACAACCAGAGATAACCTAGTAAATTAATTCTAAGTCTCAATGTAGTGTTTTTTTGACTAGGCTAGATTTGACAATAGATACTACAATAGTTACAGAGGCCTGGTGGATTTATGCATTGTGATTTTTGTACGTATTGCGTTTATTTACATAGCTATAATTGCATAATACTATAAAATAAATGTTTTAAAATAATTTGAACATAGCAACATAAAATCATTAAAAAATTAAATTATACATTAAATATGAAAGTAAAATGGCCAAAGCTTCTAACAGCTTAGAACAGTGTTTCCAGCACAGCACTGCTCAAAGCCACAAAACTTCACACTTAGTATCTCAGCATAGTTTTAACACATTTGGCTTGCTTATTGCATCCTGTAGCTGTATTAATGTTGTATAAAGCCAAAAATGAATGCATTTACTTAAATCTATCTTACCTCAAATTGTTCTGTCAGTTCTTAAACAACTGGAGGAGCTTCTCAGCGACATGAAGGCAGATGTCACCCGGCTCCCGGCAACCATTGCTCGGATACCGCCCGTCGCTGTGCGGCTGCAGATGTCAGAAAGAAGCATCCTTAGCCGGCTGGCCAGCCGAGGACCGGAGGTCACACAGACGCAGGCGCCACGCTGATGACTCCTTGATGAATTTTTCACTCGTACCTCCCATAAGTCACGGGATGAGGAATCATCTCGCACACATACAGACATGCACCTGGGTCAGGGGATCAGATGCATTGTATATATCTGAAATAAGTTCCAGCTGCCTACACTAGTTTGGACGGAAGGAGAGTGGAGCGGTTCCTAGCTAACACACTGTGGTTCCCTAACATTTAAGCTCAATTTAGAGGCATTCCAACCCACATACACAGCACCCAAATCATTCTCCAGTATATATCCAGTCGAGGTTTTCCAGATCACCTCCTCTGCACTGTTGTAGTCAAAGCAGGGCAAGGTTGAAGAGCTGGTGTGGTTTTCTGCTTTGCGTGGAATGGATCTTTGCCAGTGGGGACTCTTTCCTCCTCAGGTGTGTTTTATGTTGTAATTCACACTAGTTATTTCGCTATTTTTCTGAGTTTCCACAATTATGCTCCAAGCTTGAAATGTAACATCATGTAGTTTCCAACTTCTTGTACTGTAAGTACTGTCAAGCAGCAGTTGGAAGCCTAGTGAAAAGTTTATGCTGATATAAACACAGTACCTGTCCCCAATGCCGAGTCCACACTTTGGTGACATATTGCCGAATAGACTGCCAGGTAATACTCCACTGATGCAGGCTGTGCAGAATTACCCTTCTTAAACACATAGGCACTCTTCAGAAATCTAAAATGTCAAATGGACTTCACAAATGCATTTGTGACAGGGTCAGAACTTCTATAAGGTCATCAAATTACCTTCCATTCCGTTAGATTAAATATATATTATAACCAAGATTTGTTTTACATTATGAGAACTACTGCTTTAAGAAAAGTCAAGCTCTATGTTCACAATTGTTTATTAATATTTCTGTGCTTGTTAAAAAAATCCACATTTATTCCCCATTCTCTCTCCTGATTGGCTTGTGTATAATGTAACTAGAGAATAAGTGCAAGTTTCTTTTTCCTATAAGAGAAGAGAAAATCCCCCTAGCACAGGTGAAAAAAACTCACACTTTCAGAAGGTTTGAATATCTCACTTTGTAATTATCGTTGTTACCCTGTTATTGTTGTTATGTCTTATGTTTCTATCTGTTTTTTTTTTTTCAGACCTGCAATAAAAAGTTAAAGCGTGCAGCGTTTTCTCTGTTTATTTAGGTGTAGTTTAAGTTATATATATAAAGTTGGTTTTCTGACCACTGATCTCTATTATAAATCAGTGTTTCTGACACGTTTATAAGCCTGGTGTTGGATTAAATTTGATGGTGGTTCTGCTGAAATATTGCTCTGTAACTAGACTTAGGAAAACCATCATCACTTTTTTCTTCAACGCGGAAGTAAGCTTATGGGTGAGACTTCCGGTTCATTAGCCGCTATAGGTAAATAACGAGGAGAATAACAACGTGCAGTAAACGGTAAAACTTTGCACTACAAACCAGTGAGTTCATAATTAAGATAATACATTAAAATAATATGATAAGACACCAACTTTCAATATCAAGCAGCAAAACAAACTGTTTTGCTCAGCTAAAAATAGCTGGACGGAGTGGACGCAGATGAGACCGGAAGCCAGACCCATAGAATTTACAAATGGCCGCGCCCATTTTTACAACAAGAAAAAGGTGGATACATTTCCTTGTTAATTGAATATTTCAGCTAATTTTTCTTTTGATTTTTAGCTACATTTCAGCTTTTTTTTTGTGATTATGCACGTTTTTAATACATTTAACCTTGTTTTAGTTCATTATTAATTCCCTAAAATCAAGTTCATGGATTCCATTTGGATCTTCAAACGTGTTCTGCAGATGGTATACACAAGTAGCAAAAATGTAGTCTCCTATACAGACCAGTTTGTAAGACATACAGAACCATATGAATCACAGAACTGTGTGTGTGCAAGGTATTTTTGAATTTGAATCAGATTGGGAAAAAATTCAAGGGTTTGGCCATTCATTTGTTGTTACACAACTCCTTTCAACAGTACCGAAATTTCATTTGGATCAAGTTCAGTCGAATTGAGGTGTTGCATGGAAGCTTCTCAATCTGATTAAGACATCAATCCATTTATAAACTGATTAGTTTCCATGTAAACATAGCGATCATATTGAGAGATTACTTGGAGGGGAGAACAGCAGAGGATGGTGCAGAGAGAGAAGTTAATAGATGACAAAAAGCAGGATGGGGAAATTGTCAATTAACGAAAATGGCAGGGTGGAGGCAGACAACTTATCAGAGCAAATGCTTTGGGCAGAGAAGATTTGCAAAGAGATGCACAAGTCAAGATTAGTTAGTCAAGTCTTCTCTTTGTTGTTAAATCAATCTGCATTGCACATTTACAGTGTTTGATCCATTCCATTCAAGTGCAGAACTGGACATCGGATAACTGTGTGTGTGTGTGTGTGTGTGTGTGTACAACGTATTGAAGAGAAGAGGACAAAAGCATGTCGCGTGGGTAAGGGACTTCAAACAATACTTGTAAATCACCAAAAAACATGCCTTTACCATGGTACTTACTTTGTCAGTTTAGATTAAATTGAGATGGTTGATCTTTGAATTATTTTTAGAAACATATTTGCCATTTTTTAGAAGATGCTCCAACATTCTAGATCCAGTCTGCTGGTTGAAACCTCTCTTTGCAGTCATATTTTCATGGGCTTCCTGTTGCTGCCAGGATCAGATTCAAAACAGCTTTTATGTTCAGCAGTGCTATCTGCCTTTCTGTGCTCCAAATTATAATCCAACCAACCATATTCAGCCCAGACTCTATATGATCACCTGTCAAATGGCAAGGTGTTTCTAGAAATGTGTGTTTAGGATTGAGGATATTTGATCTTCAACTTTCTTACTGAACACACACCTTCACCACTGACATCTTTTCTAAATATCTTTTATCTGTCTGTGTATCTGTAAATATGGTTCCATGTTACCAGTAACTTTAGGAACAGTCACTTAGAGAAGCTTTTGAAAAACATTTTGTTATGTGGTATCATGAAATTGGATCCTGGACTTTACATGTATTCAAATATTATAGTTGCGACCTAGAGACTAGAGGGCTAGATATTTGCAAGGCAAAAATTATTCCCCTTTCTGGATGGATGTATTAGCTTAACATGTGTTAAACTGTGTCAGGCAAAAGTTTTAACCATATAAAAAACATTTTTTTTGAGCAGCAAATCAGCATATTAGAATGATTTCTGAAGGATCATGTGACACTGAAGACTGGAGTAATGATGCTAAAAATCAGCTTTGAAATCACAGGAATAAATTACATTTTAAAATATATTCAAATAGAAAGCTGTTATTTTAAATAGTAAATTTATTTTATTTATATAATATTTCACAATATTACTGATTTTGCTGTATTTTGGATTAAATAAATGCAAGCTTGTTGAGCAGAAGAGAATTCTTTAAAAAACATAAAAAATCTTACTGTTCAAAAACGTTTGACTGGTAGTATATATATATATATATATATATATATATAAATGCACATCAAATCAAATATGCACAAGAGACCTCTGTTAAAAGCATTAAAGAATCT
Organism: Sinocyclocheilus rhinocerous; assembly: GCF_001515625.1. Classification (NCBI taxonomy): domain Eukaryota; kingdom Metazoa; phylum Chordata; class Actinopteri; order Cypriniformes; family Cyprinidae; genus Sinocyclocheilus; species Sinocyclocheilus rhinocerous. The sequence goes on along the minus strand of NW_015660014.1, from coordinate 433,558 downwards.
CATGACCCCAATTTTTTGAATGTTAGTGTGAAGCAGGATTATTATAGTTAAATAACAATAAGACTAAAACCTTGTTTTTTTTTTAGCCATGTGTTGCATTATGGCAGGTAAGGTTTTACATATGTATCTTAGGCCATTTTGGTGTAGTAATAATAATAATGTAAATTATGCAATTAACAGCCCATAACATATGTCAGGTATGTGCGTCCTCGTGTTTATTTCTGTGTGTTTGTGTTAGTGAGAGAGGGAGGTCTGGAAACAAGGAAGTGCAATGTACAACTAAACAAAATGGACTTTAACTGTTAGCCTCAATGACACCTGGCCTGTGAAATCAACCTGCGAGGAAAAAGGCATAAAAGAAGAAAAACAGGGAGCAAAAGAAAGATTAAGTTAATTCAGAAAGCCATTGGAGAGAAGAAGCAATAAGAGGTCATTTGCATTTCATTGTCATTGTTATTTTGCACTATACCTGTAGTTCCTCTATTTGACTAGTTTGTAGTTTCAAAGGCTGAGCTGGATGTTTGTCTGATAATGTCTGATAATTAGTTATTGACAAAAAGAACTTAAAGGAACAGAAATTCATCTGACATCTCTGTATCTGTCTATACCTCTCTTGTTTGCTTTCACTGTTTTATGAAAAAGCCACAAAAAGGAAGGAAGAAGTTTGTAACAGTGCGTGAGAGAGTGAGAGAGGGAGGGACATACGACAGGCTTATATACACTGTCAGGACGACCTGCTCTTCAAAGCACCGAAAACTGTTTACATTTCGAGAGAGAAGGAGAGGCAAAGCGGGCAGGTATGAAGCCGCTAGACAAATGATTATGGGCTGTGGTTGGTTGTGTGGAGGAATGTCACTGCACTGGTTATAGAAAGAGAGAGGCAAATGGGAAAAGTAGAGGATGAGTGCTGACGTATGACACGAAGAGAAGAAGTCTTTACTGCTCTGGATTATTGTGTATGCCTATATCATATCTAATACAATATTAATGTGCATTCAATTCTTTTTCCTTTTGACGGGAAGAGGAACATTTAAAAAAGGAAGATGGTCCGGTAAGTTGAGACAGACTTTGCACTTGTTCTCTTGTTCCAATCTTGTTCAACTCCTCATCTTCCCCTTTTCAGTTTTGCTACTCTTATGTTTTGCACCACAGACTCTTATTTGTGAGTCTTGCCATGTGTTTTTAAAAAGGCATTTGTGTGTGTGTGTGTGAGCATAACTGCAATGTGCAAGGTGTATTTATATGCTGATGCATGTCTGGCTGCATGTGTATGTGCATTTCTGCAAATGCACTTGGTGGTTTGGTAGGCCTTGGTAGAGTGTACTTGTTTTTGCATGTGCTTCACCATAACACACACACACACACACACACACACACACACACACACACACACATATTTTACCCTCTGTACCTATAAAGTAAAGTATTTGGACACTTTTTTTAAATGCATGAATATATTTGCATTACATAACGAAATTCAAAATCATTTAGATCAATGTGCAAACAAATTATGCTAGAGATTTTCTCAAAACTTTTTTATTTATTTATTTTTTTTAGGTTTTCTGAGCCATTTTTGCAGTTAAATTTAAACGTGTCAAGATGTGGATGTTTTAAGTCAGTTCCCCTCGAGTTCAGACAGGTGTTCTAACCACAGGTGTAGTTCGTCATATTAACTATGCATGTGTTACACTAATATTGCACTACACTGCTACAAATTGTGCAAATATTTTGTCTTTTTTTAACAACATATTGCTTTTTATCATTTAAAACCTAATACATTTCTTTTTGTGAAATATTTGGCTTGCGTCCAGTTAAGTTGTCCACAAACAGTATGTTGTGCCATTCATGTGAAACCACTCTATTACATTATCATCTCTAGCATGTCTGACTCTAACATAGGCTCATTTACATGTTGAACAGGTGGTTCCACAGAGATCTGTCTGGAATAGACGCAGAGTCCGTTTTGAAGACCCGAGGTGTCCATGGCAGCTTCCTGGCCCGACCCAGCAAGAAGAATGTGGGCGATTTCTCCCTGTCTGTTAGGTACAGCACTTTCGGTTTGATATGATAAAAATATCTATCTTCAGCCACTTTTTATGTCATTTGGAGAAAATTTGGTTCTTAGGATAAGCTGAGGTCAGATTGGGTGATAGATAGCCTTCATAGCTTTCCGTTACTTTCTGCTCTAGTAAAAGGAAGCCTTTCTGTGTTGGCTAAAAAGCATAAAACTCTTTTTATTTACTGAATGTTTCTGTATTTGACTGGTTTGAGCTTTTGTCTTTGTTACTCTGTTTTGTTTGACGTGTTTAGTTCTAGAGCTTGTCAAGTAACATTTATATACTTCCCTACAAACCAATTATTACTTTTTTATTACACTTTTTTTTGGAATAGATGGCAAGCCGCTTTTCTTTTCACCAGACAGACATCGCGCACAATTTGGGAATAACTATTTCATTATAAGCTGTGATAATTTGGTTCTGTATTTATATAATATGCATCACCTTTTCTTTCTTTTCAGAAGCTTTGTGTGAGTTGTGGTTTTCTGACCTATAAAAATATTAATGGACATATGTTTTCAAGCAAATGTTTTTTGTTTTTATTTTCTTCTTTTTTCTTTTACTCATTATCTGCCAAGCAACTGTCATTTCAGTTTAGTTCACTTCACATAACAATGCAATAATTCACACATTTGTCTATATGTGTTTTTATTCATTTTCATAGACTGTAAAACCTAATTTGCTTGTTTTGCATATAGACTATCAAATATGCTCCGGACATAAAATAGCTTTATTTCTCTTTGATCTACTTAATATAAAAAGTGTCTGCTTAATAACGGAAAACATCAATAGGCTGATTTGTATAATTGCATGTGATGTATGACTTGGATGTTGTCACGCAACTATTTGATGTTACTAAATGCCAGTGTAATGTCAGTTCATTTTTTTAAAGGGCAAAGATCAGTGTCAACAGCTCAAAATTGGCACATGTAGTGCCGTATGATTCTGACCATTATATTTAATTTGTTTTATTCTGAAATGTTGTCTATACTTGCAGTTCATAACAATGGTATATTTTCTGGGTGTAGCCTGGAAACTAATCATACTTTTTTCAGTTTTGATATTTGCAAATCAACTGTGTTTGTATGGTTTTGTTGCCATCTTCATTTAATTATTTTGTAGTTTAGTAAACCTTTATTTAGGGGTAAATTACAACATTAACAACAATAATTGAAATCAACGGTTACTAACATTCTAATTTAGAGTAAAATTCTTTTTCAGATTTTATGTACAAGCTTTTAAGCTTTTAATTAATAGGATATTATAAAGCTGAAAAAATGAAGGGAGAGAGGAAGTGAATGGGAATGACTGGGCTCAGATTTGAACCTGCATTCCCACGAGTCCTCCATTTATATGTTACTGTGTCCTCTTTACTGCGCCACATATCTGGTGTGTTGTTTAGTCTGGTTCCAAACCCCGTAACCAAATCTAGTTTGCTGGCATACTTGAACACAGCTATTTTTGGAGAGCATAATGACTTGTTCTCAGGAAGACACACTTGCAAGGATGAATATGTGTAATCAGTATCTATGATGGAAAATATTACTGCCATCGTTTGTGAAAAAGACTTCAGGTCAAGTAATTACCTCACACTCATGTAGAGTTTCTACATACTTTGTGAAGTTACTATTACTCCATTTCCTGTGACATTATGTTCTCTTTAAACCAGTTTATGTTTGGGGACCTGGATTAATTATTATAATTAAATTGTATTATAATTAAATTTTACTGAACATGATGCATCATCAGTCCTCTTTTCTTCTCTTCCTCTATCTCTCAGAGTGGGAGAAATAGTCACACACATTAGGATTCAGAACACGGGTGATTATTACGACCTGTACGGTGGGGAGAAGTTTGCGACTTTGGCCGAGTTGGTAGAATACTACACTGGAGATCATGGAACTCTACAGGATAAAGATGGGACCGTTATTGAGCTCAAATACCCTTTAAACTGTTCTGATCCCACCACTGAGAGGTAAGCCATAATATTTGACCCTTCATCCTGAAGATGTACAGATGTATTTACAAAATAGCTAATACAAGCAGTTTTATTTGACTTCAGTTTGATCTAATTTGTTTGTGAGACTCTTATATACCATATTTCAAAGGTTTCTGTGACATTATTACCAGTACAGGTTTTTAGGATGAGTTTCATCTGTGTTTGCTGTCCTTGTCTATGCATAGTTATATCCACTTTCTCAATCATGTCAAATATTCTGATTATGATGTTTGCATAGGTTGCGTATGGAACTATTCCATTTCAACTATTCCACTCTGTTTGCTTTTGCTACACCATATCCCAATTAATGAGGGCCCCCAAACACAGATACATAGAAACACATACACATTATATTCATGCTTGTTTATACTGCTTACTGATATTGATTATATTGCCACAATGAATGACATCAATCATTGTTGTTGCATTCATGCTGTTTCAGTTGGTTTTACAGTTAGGTTGTTATTTTATTCATATCAGCTGGAAGGTGAAAAAAAAAGCGAAAAACTCAAAAGGTCATAATGTGGCATTTCCAGGTCTCATATTATGCTACTTCACTGTTTGAAGTTAAACTTAACGCAGATAAGCGCCATTTGAGTATTTGGAAAATCCTGCTTGCAAATTTATATTTAGTCTGCTGCTGTAGTGGATACAATAGTCAAATTGTCCATGTAAACATAGCCACAATATTTTGGACATGGAAAATCTTTTGACTCATAAGGCTAAGAATTTACATTTATTTTACTGTTGTTGATAGCTTATCGGTAAAGAAAGTTTTTCCTTTTTGAGAGTGTTCAGGCATTTTGTAGATTTAGCAGTGGTATTTTATGTAAATGTATCTGTTCAAATACTGTTATGCTAACTGAGAGCCTCAACTTTTATTTGTGGCAGATAAATGCTACTCAAGCTACACAGCAAGCTAACAAAAAGTGGTTAACTACAGAGCTTCAATGTACTGTGATTAGTTTTTGCTACTAGCTAGTGTGGCTAACTAGAGAGCTAATAGTTCATAGTGTAGCTAAGCTACAAACAAACAAACAAAACAAAACAAGTTAACTACATTGAATATAGGCCTAGTTAGTTAGACACAAGTAACTTTCCCAACACTGGTCGCTATGCCAAAAGGTTAATGGCAAATTAATGGTAAAAGTTGTTACTGACTGTAATACTGCCACAGTAAAATTGTGCACACAAAATGTCACCTCAGAGGACTTTCCGTCCCTGCTGTTGGTGTACTGATTTTGTAAAAGCATTTTGTTAGCAGCACATGATCAGTCATTTTATCACACATTGGAATTCTTCCACATTCTACTTTCAATTACGTCAGAAACTGAGGAACAAAACTTGATACAAATCTCCAAAATTCTTTCCACCACTACTGTTAATCTTATCAAATAAAGAGTAAAACCAAACAGCAGCAGATTAATTTAGTTCAGCAAGAGATATGTTAATGTGATCAGCAAGTATAAATCATTTAAGATGGTCTCTTTGCTTTATGATTACACCAAATGCACATTCTTGTCATGTAAATCAGTCTGCTACTACATCAGCATGGCTAATCATAAACTTTTTAACATGCCTAATATAAGATAGACATCCCTTTAGTTAACCATACTTGCATTTAGGTTTGTGAATGTTGGCTGTAATAATAAGGAATGAAAAATGCATGTTATGCACGGATATTTCGGACTTCATTCATTTTTTCTCTATCAGTTTCCCTTCTTTGTCTGCACACAATGTCTGTATGGTGCAAAAGAAAAAAACTTAACACATATAAGTGTGAACTATTTCAGATTTATTTGTATAGGTAATCTAATGCAGGAAAAAATGAACAATAATTCACTAAAATTAAGACTGTCTAAACAAAAATGCACTAAAGCTGATTAAACTAATGATTAATCTAATGATTAATGCACTGTAAGTTAAAGTTAAGTAAGTTTGTAGTAATTATGAATAATAAATAATTTAATCATTTTTAGAAGACAATAATTATAAATTAAAGTGCATATGTCTGAGACTGCTAGTACAAATGTCTATTTTGCATTATTTCATGTAATTACTTTTTTCAGTTACAAATTATTATATTATATTATATTATATTATATTATTATCTGCATTTTGAGTAAAATGTTGAATTGAATTTCAGTACATCTTAATATTTGGTTTGTGACTTTTACCCAAGTTGCATGAGCTCCACAAGTTTGTGTAAAACCTGATGATCATGTCCACAATGATCAATAGAAGCAAAAGCATCTGATGATCAGTGTCATGAATTTGCTTATTTGATTAGTGACTTAGAAATAGTGCAGTCTTGAAAATTTCTTATTCGTTTTATGCTAAAAAAATATGGTGTGTTGTTAAGTTTTTAAAATCCTGTTTATTTTCAGGTGTACGTAAAATCTTGAATCCCAGATTTCAGTGTGGCCTTTTGGATCCCAAAGCTTCACCATCTTGGTCACTGAGTTTTTTATTTCATTTTGATGCACCTTGAATTGCAGACACACTCCACCCCTCCCTCTGCCATGTGTCTGACTTCCTCTTCTCAACTGCGGTTGGAAACTTTAGTTTTGACACATTTGCAAACAGTGACCAGACCCATTCAGGCCTTCCGTCATCTCTCCCCTGTCTTTCTTAGCTCTTTGTCCTACACACTTCTGTCTATCTCTTTCTCTTTTTTTGGTCATGCTCATGATGAGCTGCTTGATGGGTGTTGTTTAACGGACAGAGAACCTAAAGTATGCAAACTGAAGTCACAGGCAAACTCAGTGTGACATTTTTGTCCCATAAAAGTGTTACAGTGGCTTACTTTGTTTACGTGTTACCAACTGCCCCAGAGTGTGTTTTTTGTCATGGTTTTAACACCATAGAACTTTCTGGAACATTCTTTCTGGTATTTTCTAGAATTTAGAGATATTTAATGAGAAAGTTATCGCGGAAAAAAACAAACCATTCTGTCATAATTTACTCTCCCTAATGTCAGTCCAAACCTGTATTACTTACTTTCTTCTGCGTAACAAAAAAGATGTTTTCTGAAATCTTTCAACTGTTTTTGGCCATACTGTGAAAGTCACTGGGGTCCAGAACAACTGACTTTCATTGAAAGAGTGAATGCTTACATTTAAAGCAACTTAAATGTAGAACATGGTCACCAGAGACTTACACATAAGAGTTTCTATGTTGAAAGAAACTTATGTTCTCAAGTCTATCACGCAAGTTATGATACCTTGGAATAGAATTTGCAATGACAGATAGTGTAATGTATATAGATTTGACATTCATATAAAATATTGTTTAATGAGCCTGTAACTTTGATCCCAAGACCAGTCTAAAATTGAAAACATAAAAGAGCAAGAATAAAAAGAATAAAAATCTAAAAAGATTGAGATGCACTGAAAATATTGCTGATTGTTGATGATTAGAAACACAAAGATGTCTGATTGCATGACATGGTGTCTTAACAATAAGACAGTTGTCCAGCTGATATGTGTTCCAGTCACATATGCTTAACTTTTGGTCATATGGATATGTTTAGTAAAGACAGAGAACTTAAGATTTGCATTAACAAGATGTAGTCAGCTAAAAATATAAATTACACTATTATAAATGCAGGGGTGACTCCACCTTTTGGTAGCTGCCCCAGTCTCTGGAATGACTTGCCTATTTCTATTAGATCTGCTCCTTCTTTCTCTCTTTCATCTGTTTTTAAGTCCAAGATAAAAACCTATCTTTTTGAGGCTTTGTTGGCATATAACAAGTGATAAAGCATCATTGCACTGTATTTTAGTATGATACTGTACTGTTTTATCAATTATTTTAGTCTGTTTTGTAGTGTGCCATTTTCTATTTAACTTGTTTTACAGCACAATTGTCAACTTTGGTTGTGTTTAATAAATGAAACTGACATTGATATTATATTAGCAATTGCTTATTTTTATTAGTGTTAACGTTGTATTTGTTATCATAAATGTTTTAAGAATATAATGATAAAGTACATGATTATTTATTTATATTTTTTACATTTATTATTATTCAGAAGCAGCAAAATCATAATTCACTGGCTGTAATTGTCAAAGAGCAATCATGGAAGAACCCCCAGAAGGGCGATTTAGCAAGCCTCTCTTTTTTTTTCTCAAGAGAAGAGAGAAGGAAGGACAAGCTAAAAATACACCAAAGTCTCGAGTCAAGAAATCTTGTCATCAGAAAATTTTCCGACCGCAGTACAGGAAGCTAAGATGTAGAAATTGAGAACTGAGCCCAATTGTTAACTAAAATTTTAGTATGCTAGAGCGTGAGGACTGCCATACTTTTGCATCAGGATCCAAAAATGGATTGCTAATAAACATATGCACACTGGAAATATAGATGTGACATAAATGTTCAGTCTCTTGTTTTTGTGTTCATGGTTGCATTGGTTTGTGGTGCAGCTGCATTTGGCTCTTCTTTTTTATTTTTAGTCCTTTAAACCTTGACAGGTTTGTTTGCGTCAGAGACCTCAATTAATTAATGTTATGCATGCAGGAAATACTATTCATATATAAATAACAAAGTACGTTTTACTACAACTTTTTACTTTTTTCTATTATGAGAACATCTAACAACTACTTTCTCCCCCTTTGTTTTTGTATCTTCAGGTGGTACCATGGCCACTTGTCAGGTCCCAATGCTGAGAAGCTGCTCCGTGAGCGTGATGAGCCTGGGACGTTCCTGGTGAGGGAGTCACTCTCCAAACCAGGAGACTTTGTTCTGTCTGTGCTCACCGATGATATGACCAGTGCTGGTAGGAGGGTCTCCCACATCAAGATCATGTGCAATGTAAGTGCTTGTGCATGTGCTCATACATGAATGTATTTTTCTATGTTCTCAATTCATTTGTATATATATATATATATAACATTTCTGTGTTGCCCCTTATCAATACAAAGTAATCACAAAATGAATAGGATTTATGCTGATTTTGTTTAAGAGTGTTTCAAAGGGCACTATTGGTCATTTAGATATAGAATAGAATAATGGATCTAGTTAAGAATGTACTTTTGTATAGATCTTAACAACTTGATCAACGACACAGTATTTAAAGGGATAGTTCACCCAAAACTGAAAAGTCTGTCATCATTTGCTCACCCTCAAATTGTTCCAAACCTTTTGTTGAATTTGTTACAAAAGAAGAGATTTTGAACAATGTGGGTAACCAAACAATCCACACTGTGGAAGTCAGTGGGGACCAACAACTGTTTGGTTACACACATTCTTTAAAATATGGTCCTTTGTGTTCAACAGAAGAAAGAAAACCATACAGGTCTGGAACATCACCTTGTAAGGTTCTATCTGCATTCTGATTGGTTTTGAGATATTGAGCTTCAAAAATTTTTGCATTCCACATACTTTGTAGATAGAACCTTTCTGCTTTCTAAATAAAAAAGTTCCAAAATGTACACAACTTTAAAAATGACATAATGTAAAGAGGTTGCCACAGAATAAGAATTTGTGAATAACTCAATTTGGGAAAAAATGTCAGATAGAAACTTATGACTCCATGGTGATGAAATAACAAAAATAAACAAATAAATAAACCTGCTTAACTGGCAATATATTTTGCACTCTGACAGATATACAGTGGGTACGGAAAGTATTCAGACCCCCTTAAATTTTTCACTCTTTGTTATATTGCAGCCATTTGCTAAAATCATTTAAGTTAATTTTTTTTCCTCATTAATGTACACTTTCCCAAAGACTCATGGCTGTATTAGATCAAATGGGTGCTTCTACTAAATACTGAGCATTTTTCAGTTTTTCTTTTTTAATAAATCTGCAAAAATGTCAACAATTCTGTGTTTTTCTGTCAATATGGGGTGCTGTGTGTACATTAATGAGGAAAAAAAATTAACTTAAATGATTTTAGCAAATGGCTGCAATATAACAAAGAGTGAAAAATTTAAGGGGGTCTGAATACTTTCCGTACCCACTGTACATATGACATTTGTACAGATTCACACAGTTTGACATACATACACATAAACATGTTTGACATACTTAAAGATAGGAACAGTAAAGCATTTAAATACATATGGTACACACATTATGACATTGATTCACATGCTTGCGCTTACCTGAAAAACGCAGCTGGACTTTGAGTCATGAGTGTGTGTGAGTAAATGGCAGCGGGGGTGGTCATGCTCCACTCAGGGCTCTAAATAAGCACTATTGTTGTGCTGTTGAAATGAATGGTAGAAGAATATCACCAAGGGAAAATCAGGTCAATGCACTGCCTGTCAATTGTTTATTATTCCACTGGTATGTGCGTATGCGCATGTGCTTTAGTGAGGTTCAAAGCAGACAAAACACCATCGTTGCGTTGTTGCCCTCTGAGCAGATTAACAGAACAAACTGTGTTCTGTGAAGACGGTTCTAATCAGCTCAGAGAACCAAACAATTCTGTTAAGGCCTTAAACCTTTTAAATCAGCCTATGCTAACCCTATTTTATCTAAGAAAATGTAAGCTCTCACCAGTGGACAGCTTCTGTTAATCTGATTTAAAGACACAGAAAGCTTTTGTGTTGCCGTTTTGGTGATGTTATTTAAAGTTTAATGAAAGAGCATTCTCACAGGTTGTACTATTCAAATACAATCCGAACGTCCATTTATGTGTTCATTTTTGATAAGGATAGCATTAGCAAATTTTCAAGCAAACCTATTCAAAATGTTTGGTTTTAAATGAAACACATGCTTTACAAGATTATGAGAACAGGTTTTTGGACATTTTCAGCACAGATGAGGCACATCCGCTTAAAATGACCTTGGCATGTTGGTCAAAAGTAAATGCAGTAATCTCAAAGGAAGTGACATTTACGAGTAAAACAAAGTATAATATGCTTTCTCACACAGTATAAATGTTTCTTTAAACAGAAAAATACATAGCTGTCTTGTTGTTTATATTTTAATAATTTTAATAACTAATTGGAGATCAATTTTGGCATCCAGTTAAGGTGCCAGTGAACCCCATGTTACCCTTGAGTATGAATCCAACTGACTGGTTAACTTTTAATTTCTTATGCATGTTGATTTTCAGAATGACCGTTACACAGTTGGTGGTAAAGACATTTTTGACACATTGGCAGACCTTGTGGAGCATTTCAAACGCTCTGGTATTGAGGAGTTGTCTGGGACAATGATTTACCTCAGACAGGTAAGGAACATTTGTAATGAGAGGTTTTTTTTTCATACCAACATAAATCATTGTTCAACAAAAGCATCAGCAACTAAGCAGCTACTGGTATTAACCACAGCACTGTGGAAACTGACTGTTAGGTTTGGTCATGTTAACTTATACATTTTGAGAAATTAAGCTGAAATGTTTCGATCTAAAACCTTTTTAAAAATGTTGTAAGAAAGCTGAAACTAAGAGCATCTGTTCTACCGAGGTAAAGAGATTTGACTGGAAAAAAAGAGTTATTTATTAGTGTGACAAAATGGCACATCACAAAGAACTGTGGGAAGCACCTTTAATGCTGTGATTAATCTTCGCCCTTTCTGTCTGTCTCTCTCCTCCTTTCTGTTGTCTGTCTCCTATTCTTTTCTGTCTGTCTGTGTTGATGTCTTGCTCTTCTCCCTGTTTGCATTTGTTTTGGTGTCTACCCTTTTCCTCAGCCTTATTACTCCACAAGGTTGAACGCAGCTGATATTGAGAGCAGAGTAAAGCAGCTCGGCCAGACCTCAGATAACATGGACGGGGCTAATAAAAAGATAAAAGCTGGGTTCTGGGAAGAGTTTGATGTGAGTGGCATGTTTAAAGGTTTTTCACCACCTGCTGTAGATGAATCACAAGTTGTTAATGCATTAGAAGCACAGCAATATTTGATGAACACATTGTGGGATTTATTTGGAAAATAACTATTTTGAAAATATTGCAGCTATGCTACTTGAAAGAAAATGAACTGAAATATTTTAATATGGAATTCCTGCTTTTCAGTCAAAATAACCTGTTTTATACTATGGACCAGCCTAAAAAATACACGATTTGAGCTAAACAAATCATATTTATGATACCATTTTTGTCAGATTTTATATTATTGAATCAACGAGAGCATCAACTTGCCTAGGAGAAACCACAATTGCAAAAACAGAAAATAAATAAATAAAATAAATGGAATGGAAAATTAAATAATATTAAAACTCTGCAGATTAGTTCATGTAAGTAAAAAAAGGTTTAGTCCCACACACGTTTTGAAAGATTTGTGTTATAGTTTTGGGTTCGCAGGCTGGAGTTAATAAGTTCACACCTCCTAACAGCAGCCTGTAGTTTCTTAGGCCACAACAGAGGCTGTATTTCCCACTCAGCATAATCCATTTTTGCCTTTGCCCCACTTTTTGATCTTTCAAAGCAGTTAGATCTTAAGAGATAATTATTTGGATTTATTTAAGAAATTAAAAAATTAAATATAGATTTTTTTGTTTGTTTTACATATTTTATTTATTACATAAAAGACAAAAAGACATGAAGTCGCAGGCATATGTTTTATTGCCATCAGTTTTTATTTTTTATTTTTTACATCATCTACATTTACATGAGCTTCTGATTAAAGTCAATTCATGCATTTTTACTGTCTTTTTTGTACTTATAACAATTGGTACGGGTTGGCAAAAAGAATTTGATCAACTGTTGCTAAAATTAGTGCGTTCGTACTAAGATGATCTCTGGTCGTAGTAAGGTTAGACCACATCCAAACAGTTGTTCAGAGCTACTCTCAACAGGCAGGATGTGGTCATTTGTACTTTCTATCTTAATTTCTCGTACTATCTGTGCTATTTCTGATCTATAAATCTGTTTTTCTGCTTGCAGGCGTTGCAGAAGTTGGAAACTAAGGTAACGAAGAACAGAGATGAAGGAATGAGACCAGAAAACAAAAGCAAAAACAGATATAAGAACATCCTTCCCTGTGAGCAATGAATCTGATCACACTGCAGTATTTCTTTGAAAAATATATAAATGAAATATAAGTTTAGTAGTGATAAGTTGCATAGATTTTGACAGTTTTTATAATAAATATTCTAATTTCTTCTCTTTTCAGTTGATGACACTAGGGTTACCCTGCAAAACGCAGATCCCAATGTTGTCGGCTCTGATTACATCAATGCCAACTATGTTATAGTACGTCCACAACATAAATCACAACATAATCATAAATCTCTCAAATTATTTCGTTAAACCCTCTCTTTTCTCTCCTCCACTCTTTCTCTATGTCTTTGCTCACAGAACAAATTAATGGATATTGATTACCAGAAAGTTTACATTGCTTGTCAAGGCTGCCTCTTAACAACTGTAAACAATTTCTGGCAAATGGTATGGCAAGAAGAGTCACGAGTAATTGTCATGACAACAAGGGAGGTTGAAAAAGGACGGGTTAGTAATTGTTGACATTCTTCCAATTTATAATGAATTCTATTTTTAATTCTATTTTTCTATTTAGTATTATTATTAGTAGAACATCTCTTGACTGTTAATGTAACATTTCAAGGTCTAAAAATATACAGTTCTTTTTTTTTGTTGCATGCGCCCTCTGCAGAATAAGTGTGTGCCATACTGGCCTACTATTGAAGGAGAGTCAAAGGAAGCAGGCAGATATGTGGTGACGTTACTGTCTGAGAAGGATGCCGCTGATTACAAGATCAGAGTGATGGAGCTCACAGCACCACATCGGGTAAGAAAACAGTCTTTTCAATACCTCTGTGCAACCATTCACACAAGCACACACCACATTTCTGCATACAGCACCTGCGGCCCAGATTCTGTCCCTATATGTCATTCTCTTTCAATGCATTTCATACCTTTGCCTTGATAAAACCGTTTGAAGAAAAGAGTATTGTCTCTTTAAAATATGGCCTTTCTGTTATTGACAAACACAGCACAGTTGCATTATGGCTAGATCAAAAAGTCAAAAGGTAAGACCACTTTAGGACTTTAATTTTAGGATTTTGAAAAATTTAAGAACAACAAAAACAAAAAAACTTACAAATTAAGACTTGAGTGCCTAAAAATGGAAATTTATATTCATTTTTAAATGCAGTTTGTATTGAGTTTTTCTTGAACACTAACTCTTACAACTAACAATGTACATTAAAATTATCTGTAACAACTAGGGATGGGAGGATCAATCCTTAAGTATGGATACTTTCAATACTGATGTTGTATCGAAAGGATCGATCCTCACATAAAAATATCGATTCTAAAGTGCATTTTTTTAACCATTAATTTTTATTTATTTATCAAGAAATTCAGTGCATAAAATAAGCTTCTAAGTGGAAAAATAGACTATATTAGCGAATAATTGTGTTGGATAGAACCATTTCTCCTGCTCATCGGAACACACGCAAATGCTGAAAGACAGAACCAATCAATCACAGACAGCGTTCTTTTTTTTTTTTCAAATAAGTGCAGCTTTGGTGAGCATGAGACTTAAAAAATATTACAAAATCTTACTGACCCCAAACTTTTGTGTACATGTAATATTTATTTTAAATTGGCTAGTTTGTGCAAGTAAATTTATTTAAACTGGTTGTTAAAAGTTCTAATGGATTGTGTTCTGTTCTGTAATTGCTGTTAATAAATCTGTCAGAGAAAAAATATGCTAAAGTTTCACCTTTATGGGTACAACAGCCTGGCAGCCTTTTACAAAAAATAACCATGGTTTTATTACAGTAACCACAGTTTACCACAGTATTTGTACTAAAACTGCAGTAACCAGTTTACCATGGTAATAATAATAATAATAATAATAAATTTTAGTACTTATGTAACACCATGTTTATTTTTCATGAGGTACCCTCAAAGGTGCATCTTTGTAACTTATCTACCCTTAAAGCATGCATACTTGTATGGTACTAATATGCTCCCTTTTAGAGGTATAGTTGCACCTTTGAGGTTACTGCCCCAGTAAAGGGCTAAAATACAATTATAGGATATTTTAAACAAATTAAACAAACAAAAAAGGCATATGAAATGTAAAAAAAAACCAAAAAAAAACCGTGGCTTTAAAATCTAATATTAAGTGAGTATAATTTCTGATTATATTCTTTTAATAATTTAAAAGATCAATTTAGTTTATAGGTATCGGTATCGGTATCAATATCGACGATACTCGACTTGAAAATATCAGTATCGGATCGATATCGAAATAAGAGGTATCGCCCATTCCTAGTAACAACATGCCAAACAAATATATATATAGTAAGTAAAACTAAACCAGAAATTCTTTACTTTTCTGATACCAGAAAGAGCCAACTCGCACCATTTGGCACTACCAATATTTGAGCTGGCCTGATCACGGCGTGCCGCAAGAGCCTGGTGGAGTGCTTAGCTTTCTGGAGCAGGTCAACATCAAACAGCACGAACTGTCTTCAACTGGACCCATGATCATCCACTGCAGGTACTTACTCACAAAAGAGCCTCTTATAACTTCATCCCCCGCTTGGGGGCTTCATGAGCATAAGACATGCTATTTCATGCTATTTCAGATGTCCATAAAATATACATCTGAATATTCTTGACATTTTATGGGCAGCATTGAACACTGATGCCGGTTTAAATGCTGCTTATCTTCCATTTTACATCTTTGGGAAAAGCCATAATTCCTCTTTTTGTAGTCTGGTAACTGGTTACTCCAAATTGTTCTAAAAAGTAAAGATCATTTAACATATGCAGTTTTGATTTTATTATTAACAATGAGAACAACAGTGTAGTACATTTCATGTCTTGGCAAGAAATGTAATACACGCTGACAGTCTTAGGCAGGGAGGTTTAAGCAGTTGTCACACGACTCAGCATTTCGTAATCACAGTACATGCTTGAACTTTTCATGATCCCATACTTCCCACTCTAAATCTTTAAATTAATAGTTTGTTTACTCTTTAGTATTAATGTGCTATGGGATATTCAGTGTCTCAAGACCTCTGCAAGCTTGAAGAGATAGCTTCAGTTATTTGTTGCTTAATGTGTTTTGGCAGTGCTGGTATCGGACGAACAGGAACCATTGTGGTGATCGACATGCTTATAGATACCATTGATGCTAAAGGTGAGTTTATATCACTCTGCATTAAGATTTTTTATGTTTTCTTAAGCCATGTCCACACGTACACGGGTATTTATGAGTTTTTCCTTCTTCCGTTTTAAAAAAAATCTCCGTCCACATGAAAACGCAAACCCATGCTATGAAGCACTGTCAAGAGCATGCCAAACCAACAGATGGCGATATAATCTCAAAAGTAAAGCCATGCTGGCCAATCAGAAGTCTGAAAAAGTCTCCAGTAGGCAGCAATAACAGCGCAGGCGCCGACATCACAAGCCAAAAACTCCGGTTTCGCTGTCTACACGATAACACTGCAACCGGAGTTTTTGAAAATCTTCACCCTG
>NW_015660014.1:402932-416797 GCF_001515625.1 Sinocyclocheilus rhinocerous | reverse complement strand
AAACGTTCACTTAAGACATAACAGATTATGTTTGTGTGAATACTTAAATACTGTAATTCTGTGTATATGTGTATATTTATCGGGATCACGCGCTTCGGATGACAGTCTGCGCAAGAAGCGAGCGAAGAAAAGGTACTCCTCTTAGAAAACATACAAATAAAGGTAATTAAACATCTAAAATTACTATTTGGAGCATTGTGGTCGCTAGACTAGGGCTTAATGAACTCATTTTTGTGAAAACCTCAAAATCAACTAAAATTCACATTTTTTTACTTTTTTGCCTGTAGCCCAAAATAAGCATGTGCGCATTCCGATTCATTTTGCCAGCACGGGTCACAAATTACCACGCTAAAGTCCAAAGGATTTCTTTACTAGCCATATGCTGACATATCCATTTCTTCTGATCTCAGTTCCGCTCTCTCTCTATGGTGTCGGAGTGTCTTGTTTTCTCTCATTAATGGAGACGACATGTTTGCCACGTTCTCGGAGGTGGAGCTATCTCTACAGCTTCATCTCGCTCTTCATCTACATGGTGCTGTCGCTCTTCATCGCGCCCATCACCGGAGCCTACGACTCCATCACTGTGAGTCCAGAGCAGTGCTGTCATCGTTAACTAAAATAAAAAAAAACTTTTACATTAATTGAAATAAAACTGTTAACTGAGATAAAATAAAAACAAATAGTAAATATTTCAAATTTTCGTTTTGTTTGTTAAATTAAAGTTTTACTTAAACTGAAATTAAACTTAACTTAAATTGTCATTTAAATAATAGATTAACTTATGATTCTGACTTTTATCGCACTTTTGAGAGAAAAACTGTGTATGCAAGATACAAACTCTGAGAGAGAGAGAAAAGATAAACATTGTGAGATATTAACTCACAATTCTGAGAAGAAAAGATTGAGATATAAATTCGCAATTGTAAGAAAAATGTCAGAATTGTGAGTTTAAAAAGTTGCAATTACCTTTTTTAATAACTCGGAATTCAGTGGAAAAAAAAGAATCGTGAGATGTTAAGTCAGATTTCGCAAAAAAAAGTCAGAATTGCGAGCTGTAAACTCAGAATTCTAAGAAAAAACAAGTCAACATTTTGAAATGTTAACTCATAATTCTAAGAAGTAAAAAAATCAGAATTGCAAGATATAAACTGTGAGATTTATATGTTGCAATTCTGACTTTTTTTAGTTTTTGCCAGAAATAAACTCAAAATTGCGAGATGCTAAATTTCTGAGAAGAAGAGTCTGAATTTGTGAGACATAAACGTGCAATTGTGAGAAAAGAGTTAGGCCATGTCCATACGTACATGGGTATTTTAAGTTTTTCCTTCTTCTGTTTTAAAAAAAATCTCCGTCCACATGAAAACGCAAACCCATGCTATGAAGCACTGTCAAGAGCATGCCAAACCAACAGATGGCGATATAATCTCAAACGTAAAGCCATGCTGGCCAATCAGAAGTCTGAAAAAGTCTCCAGTAGGCAGCAATAACAGCGCAGGCGCCGACATCACAAGCCAAAAACTCCGGTTTCGCTGTCTACACGATAACACTGCAACCGGAGTTTTTGGAAATATTCACCCTGGCAGGCATTTTCTAAAATGTTCGGTTTCAGTGAACTGGTGCTGTGTTTGCGTGTGGACGAACGGCCTAACCGTGTAGAAAAAGCTGCGGTTTTAAAAATAACTGCGTTCGTGTGGACAGGGCCTAAAAGAGATGGATTAAAACAGCAGGTGTAAATGGGAATGTGTCTCCCTTGTCGCCATGTCCACACGTACACGGGTATTTATGAGTTTTTCCTTCTTCCGTTTTAAAAAAAATCTCCGTCCACATGAAAACGCAAACCCATGCTATGAAGCACTGTCAAGAGCATGCCAAACCAACAGATGGCGATATAATCTCAAAAGTAAAGCCATGCTGGCCAATCAGAAGTCTGAAAAAGTCTCCAGTAGGCGGCGATAACAGCGCAGGCACCGACATCACAAGCCAAAAACTCCGGTTTCGCTGTCTACACGATAACACTGCAACCGGAGTTTTTGGAAATATTCACCCTGGCAGGCATTTTCTAAAATGTTCGGTTTCAGTGAACTGGTGCTGTGTTTGCGTGTGGACGAACGGCCTAACCGTGTAGAAAAAGCTGCGGTTTTAAAAATAACCGCGTTCGTGTGGACACACTATGAAAAAAAACCTGCTTTCTGTGATGCTTTAAAATGTCAGCATCCTGGTATCTGGAAGGTTGCTGGTTCAGTTCCCCGCTGAGGCAAAATATTGTACCCTTTGTAGCCATTGTACCCTTCAGAAAAGCACTTAAATCCTTATGGATTGTCCCGGTAATACCTTCATGGTACCATTCTATGGCAACATCACGTGAAAGGTCATAGGCTCGATTCCCTGAGAACTGATGAACTCATTAAATGAATACCTTGAATGCGATAAAAGTGTCTGCTAAATGCGTAAACATATAAATTCTCAACTCAGTAGAGAAATTAGTGTATTTAGGTTGATTTTACTCAAACCTCTGGAATCCTGTGAATCCTAGTTTTTAATCAAGTCCAGCTCTTAATGAGTAGTTTACAATTTTATTTAAGCTTAAAAACATTCTAGAAAGGTCAGTACTGTTTCAGTATTCATCTTTATATCAAAACATTAATGAACGTTACCATGGCAAAACTATTGCAACTGAGGGTTAATGCAGTGCAATCAGATTAATTAAATCATTATAACCTGTGAATGTCCTCAGGCTTTCTGGAACCTACATTATGTTTAGCTAATATGCTTCCCTTTCAAATAGTCCAGATATTTTACACAAATCAATACAGTTAGTCTTATAATCTTATAATAGGCTTATTCTTAGTTGTTGCAACCACATTTCACATGAACACCTCAGGGTGGTACTTCAGCCTAGATCCTGGATCAAACATGGTAGCAGTTTTTGCAAATGAATCTAAAGATGTTGTTTTTGTCAGGTCTGGACAGTGACATCGACATCCAGAAGTGTATTCAGATGGTTAGAGAACAGCGGTCTGGCATGGTGCAAACTGAAGCACAGTACAAGTTCATCTACTTGGCTGTGCTACAGTATATAGACTCGACTAAACTCACACGAAGGGCTGTCATGGTAAGAAAATGGCTGAGGATCATGGTGAGAGGTTTCTGAAATGCAATAAAATTAATAAATGGAAATTAAGCCAATATTTGGTTTGAGGTCAGTAAGATTTTTTTAAAGGAATTAATACTTTTTTCAGCAAAGAAGCATTAAATAAAAAGTGACAGTAAATACATTTATAATGTTACAAAAGCTTTCTATTTCAAGGAAATGCTGTTCTTTTAAACTTTCTATTAATCAAAGGATCCTGGAAGAAAAGTGTATCACAGTTTCCACAAAAATATTTGATCAGATTTCAATATTGATAAGAAATGTATCTTAAGCAGCAAATCAGCATTTTAGAATGATTTCTGAAGGATCATGTGACAATGAAGCCTGCAGTTACTACAAATTGTAATAATATTTCATGATATTACTGTTTTTACTGTATTTTTTGGTCAAATAAATGCAGCCTTGGTGAGCATATGACCCCAAACTATTGAAAGATAGTATCTTTTTTATAAAAAGTATAATATCCATTTGCCTTCAGAACGGTTCCCATGCAATATCTTATCAAAGTCAACACTGTAAAAAGGGAAGATAAGACTGATATCCTGTGTCTCCCCTCTGTTGTACTTAGTATTGCTATTGATTTTTTTTTTTTTTTTACTTTCTGTTACAGGAAACAGAAACCGAATATGGAAACCTCTCAATTCAGCCTAAACACCAGAAGGCCAGTCGCAAAGCCTCTGCGAAGTAAGTAGACTTCTGCTTGTAGTGTATTCTCAAATACTCCCACAACCATCCAGAAACATTCCTCTCACATCCCCTTATCTTTCCCAAACCGATGACCTGTTAAGTAGGCCGTTCAAAGATCTCTCAGTCACACGGCCATCTGCTTACACAAGCTTTTTAGAAGCCTTAGTTGTGCAATATTCCATTGAAAGAGAAAGGGAAGGATTGAGTTGGATATTGGATATCTCAGATCTGGTATTGTTTCAGTTTGATCTTGCTCTAATCACAGAGTTGAACTAATCATTGGCTTACTGGACAATGTTTGGCAAGCCTCTTTCTCACGTGTTTGTGGTTTGGGTCAGTTAATAGCTCAAGCTGCTGACAAAAACATTAAAACTTTGAAACATTGAAAACTCATTCACTCCTTTGTTCCTCTAGAAGTTGGGATGGGTTATGATGACTACTGTAAGTTAGTGACTAATCAGTTATACTGATTTCTTTTCTTTTCTTTTTCCCTTTTTTCTGAAAAAATGAAGACGTTTATGAGAATCTGGGAGCAAAAGGAAAGAAAGATGTCAAAAAGCAGCAATCGGAGGATAAGAAGAGTGGATCTGTCAGGAAACGATAAAAAAAAGAAAAAAGAAAGAAGATGAAATTTAATTTTGCTTCTTGATTGTACAGCTTATTTTAAAATACATTTTCAGCAGTTTTAAAGAAAAGCCAGGGTTTACAAAGATTACAAAGAAACTATTTGATCTTATCAAACAAATCTTATTATGTTTTTTTTCTATGTGTATTTGTTAATTTTTTAATATTTAGTAAAAAAAAATGTTAAGTAAATTCACTGAATTGTAATTGATATAAATCATCCACTCGTTCTCAGTTTTAATAAAATTCTTGTCCAAAGACTGTTATGAAGGCGTGTTTGCATAGAATGTTTAATTTTCCGGGATGTTATTGTAACGGTACGGCCGAATGGAAAGGTTGATGTCCTGGAGAGATGATAAGCACAAACTCTGGCCTGATGCCAGAGAGAGGGACCTGTCTCATTCATATTCTTTACATCAGAGAGCTGTAGACATCAGGGTCAAATGTGGCCCTTGATCAGTAAACCTCATACAGGCCTGACCTTGTTTAACACAGAGGCACAGCGGGAAAAAACATTAGGAGAAATTAATGAACTTTACAGAGCGCCACATGAGCAACAGAACAAAGTGTGTCAGAGAAAAAATGTGTGAGAGAGAGCATGGTTTGATTTTGAGGTAAGGCAAGGCAAGGCAAGTTTATTTGTATAGCACATTTCATACACAATGGTAATTCAAAGTGCTTTACATAAAAGAAAAGAAAAAAATAATCACAACAATAAAACAAGGAATTTAAAAACTTTGAAAATGATTTAAAAAATGTATTTAAGAGGTTTAAAATGAATTTAAGAAAACGATTATACATAGAATATAGTGCAATCAGTTCGGACATCGCACAGTGCTCATTCAATAAATGCACAGCTAAACAGATGAGTTTTGAGTCTGCATTTAAATGTGACTAATGTTTTAGCACATCTGATCTCTTCTGGAAGCTGATTCCAACTGCGGGCGCCATAATAACTAAAAGCAGACTCCCCTTGTTTTGGGTGAACCCTTGGTATTTCTAACTGACTCGATCCTAATGATCTGAGTGGTCTGTTAGGTTTATATTCAGTGAATATTGTGGTCGAATCTGTCTGACCTCTGCATAACTTGGGGATGTGCTAATCGCCTTCCTGATATTATTGATCTTCTCAGAAAAGAAGGAAGCAAACTCATTGCATTTGCTGTCGGAGAGCATTTCACTGGCAATCTGACTTGGGGGGTTTGTCAGTCTCTCAACAGTAGCAAAAAGAGTGCGAGTGTTGTTTAAGTTACTGTTTATAAGGTTTGAGTAAGGTACAGACCTAAATTATGAATATTATGATTGGGTTTAAAAATGTTTTGTTTTCAGTGATACCCAACTTCTATCAAACTGTCAGAAAATTAGATGAATTATTATTCATCCTATTATTGATAAACTTTTTTTTTTTTAGGATTTAAAATCACATTCTCACCTTTAGTAAGTATAGTTAGCATCTTTCAACTGCGATTTTGCTTATATACTAAATGCAATAGGTTCACATCGTTACAAAAATGTAGGCCTAATACTATTATTATTAATAATAATATAAAAATTGATCACTGAGATACAATTATAGCTTTTATTATTTTAATTAGTTTTACTTTTTCAATTTTTAGTTAAAATTTAAGTAGCTAATGTCGTGTTTTTGACAGTTTTTTAAATACGTCTATATATTTTTTATTTCCGTTTTAGTTTTCTTTAGTACATCAAGTTAAAGTACATTAATATGCGAAATGTCTTTTATTTTGTTTCAGCTAAAGTTTATTTAATTTCAAGTAACGGAAATATTTTATTTATTTATTTTTTCCTAACGATTTCATTAAATAAAAATTGCAATAATTGCATATTTAATAAGATGCGTAAGTTGCATATTTTAAAGAGGTAAAATCACTATATCTAATTCTTTTGTGAGTATTTTTATATATTAAAGTGACTATTTGACAACTTCAGGGAAAACTTCAACCTACCTGTAGCACCCCTTAATGCCTGCAAAGCGATCCCCAAATCTGGGAGGATTTGGCTCTTTGCTCTGATCGGAATTGAACTGGCTAGGGAGGAGTCAGACGCTTTTGGGTTTACTTACAGAGGACGAACCGGAGCTAGGTCTTGGAGCATTGTGTAACGCAACATCATGGAATAAATTCCCGGAAACACTGACCACAGATTCCGCTCGGTGTCTTCACGTCGCGACGCGTGCTGTTAGAAGGAAACGGCGTCAATCGCGCTATAATTTAACCAAATTAACTAGCGAACAATGCAATAGGTGCTGCCTAGAGACACGGATAGAGATCCAGACAGATAACCAGAGGGAAAAGTGAGCCCACAGAGCTACAGATCACACAAGGTTTGGTTGGATTCGTGTAAAAAAAATAAATAAATAAAACACCGAGAAAATGTCCAAACCTAATTATACTGGCATTTACCACATGGTTTCCCAGGAACACTTTGAAGAATATCTCGCGGCTTTGGGTAAGCAACAATATATTTTATGTTGTTGTTTTTTTTCTCAGTTCAGCAGTATAAGAGCTTATAATCAGTGAACTGCTGTAGTATATAAAGAGTCTATTCAAAACGAACCACAGTGACTCACTTTGATTGTAACTTGATGCTTGTGTTGACTGTGATGTTCCTCTTCCACCTGTCTTCAAACATCTGTGAACATGAGGATGATGTACCTCTTTTAATCTGGGCGAATGTAATGAAATACAGTCCAATCATCTTCTTGCCGTGGGGAAGAAAGCCTTTATAGCAATTTAGTTTGTGAAGAATACAATTGGAAAAGTGAAGACATGTCTGAATTTGTCCCTGAACCCTTTATCATATCCATATTATTTGGATAAGACCTTGTAATGCTTGTCTCATCACGTTATACATGGTGTTAAAGGGTTAGTTCACCTAAAAATAAAAATGATGTTGTTCCAAACTTGTATGTAGCCTTTGACTGCCTTTCTTTTGTGAAAAAAGTTATTGAAAAGTTATTTTCAGTAACTTGTTTGTCACTCTTTTTCATGCATTTGGAATAATGGAGCATTCAAACTTAAAATCAGCATGAAAGTATCATAAAAGCGATTCACACAATTCATGCATTATATTCCAAATCTCCTGAATTCATACAGTAGCTCTGAGTGATGAACAAACTGAAATGCAAGCTGCTTTTCACTGATAATCTTCTTTTACCGCTGCGAGTGTGACCAGATCATTGAATCAGTGAGTTTCAGAACAAATCCTTTAGACTGGATATGTGAACTTGCTCAAGTGATTCAGATTGATTTCATTGTACTGAAAAGTATTTCTTCACTGTAGAAAAAAAAAATACCGTTTGGAACAACATAAGGTTAAGTAAATAATGACATAATTTTCTTAAGTGTGCTAATCGTTTAATCTCTCTTTCTCTCCTCATCAGATGTTAATTATGCATTAAGGAAAGTCGTCTGTATTCTGAAACCCAGCAAACATATTGAACACGATGTGAACACTGGAAAAATGAAGATTAAGACAGTCACCACCTTTAAGAACTTTGACATGGACTTCACTTTGGGACAGGAGTTCACTGAGGACCTGGGACCAGTCGATGGGCGAAAGTGCCAGGTGTGTGTGTTTTTATATATATATTTGTTCCTAGTTTACCCATTTGTAATGTATTTGTGAGAAACACACAGGCCCCTTTAAAAGTAACATCAGCCAGACAAAGGAGTGTGGGAAAGTGTGGTATGTGTGTCGCTAATGGATAATGTTCTCCATATGTTTCAGACCACAGTGAATTGGGACGGTGATAAATTGATCTGCGTGCAGCGAGGAGAGAAAGAGGGCAGAGGCTGGACACACTGGCTAGAAGGAAACCTCCTCCATTTGGTAAGCAAGCAGGGTTTGTCCTGGGCCAGGAAACTGCTTTATATACTGTATATGTATTATTCTGTGTCTGGAGGACAATTATATAAAGTAACTTAAATGTAAAACTGGACTAAAAGTTTTTGATAAAACTATATGAAGTTTTTTCAGTAACATAAAATATAAGGGGAGTACTAAAATTGAGTGACATTTATACAAATGTAGGTGATTCAATGAGAGATGGGGCTTTTGTGGGCAACATTGATAAAAGAAAGGTATCTAAAGCACCAAATCAGCATATTAGAATGATTTCGTAAGGATCAAGTGACACTGAAGACTGGAGTAATGACTGCTGAAAATTCTGATTTGCCATCAAAGGAATAAATTACATTTTAAAGTATATTAAAATAGAAAACTGTTATTTTAAATTGTAATAATATTTTACAATATTACTGTTATTTTACTTTTATCAAATAAATGCAGCCTTTGAAAGGATGAGACTTTTTTTGTAAAAGAACTACATCAAAAGAAGAAAAAAAAAACTTTTCTTTTCAGTTCTTTTCATTTAAAGAAACAGTACATTCATTTTAGGAATGGTTTCAATGAACCAACCTGGAAATCAAGGCTTTATTCAGAAGCATGGTGGTGATGGGACCTTCTCTGAATGTCTTTAGTTCTTGGTAGGGATGTAACGATTAACTGCGAGCTGGTTGAAAATCGATTTAAATATGTGACGATTCAAATCGGTTGAGATGCTAAACAAATCGCGATTCAATTAGGGGTAGGAGTTTATATGAATGCATGTCTGAGGGGAACTTACTGTCTTTAGAAAAGTTTAGATGGTATTTTTTCTTTTCCTCTTGCCTCTGTATAATGCATATTAAAGTTTATAAGTGCAGCGCTGCTTTGTTTACAGCGGAAACCAAGGAAACACGTTACCTGCTGGCGGAGAGTGAATCTGCGTCTCGTTCAGCTCATCTTCTGTTTCATGCAGATATTTTTTATGCATAGTTTCACAAAACTGAAGTCAAACCATTCTGTTTTTGCTTCAAATTTCGAAATTATACAATGTAATTTAGATTAAAAACTGCTCATGTTGCATGTATGCAGCATCTTTGTTTGGATCAGGATTAAAATGCAGTGGTTGCCTCTAATTTTAAATGGAAAGAGCACAGACAAAGCCTTAGTTTGTTTATATGAAGAGATTTATTTTATTTGTGTTACTTATTTATTTGATTTGGGGCTTGTTTTAAAATTTCAACTTAGTTTTGTTATTTACATTAAGTATTTTGTCCAAGCAATAATAAAAGGACACATTTAATTTATAATTTGTCTTAAATCTCATTTTATAAAAATAAAAAAAAATCGTGAATCAACTCGAATCGTGAAATCAAAATCGTGAATCGAATCGAATCGTGAGTTGAGTTACATCCCTAGTTCTTGGATTAAACCCAATCGAACCTTTAACAACTGGGCTATGCATCTCACACTGTTTTTCATCCTTTTTTCTTCTGTCACGTCTCTCTCTCTCTCTCTCTCTCTCTCTGCAGGAGATGAAGGTTCAGGATGTCACTGCCAAGCAAGTCTTTAAGAAGGCTGAGTGAGGATGGAGAGAAGAGAAAGAGAAAGAGAAATAGAGGGGCCATTTGTTGGGGTTTTTGAGCTCAGATTGTTCTTAGAGCTCAGGGTTCAGAAAGAGGCCATATTGCAACAGTGATTTGTCCCTGAGCTGCAACAAATAGTGTTTAAATGGAGACTACAAATGAAGAAATTGGTTCAAAGTTTAAATGCAAAGGTTAAATGAGATCACGACAATAGAGCCCTGTTGCCCTCTGTGAACATTCATGAATGGTACTGTAAAATATGGATCAGGCTAGATTCATGGCACCCTAATATTGTATTATGCAGATATGTTTACAGTAAGCAGAAGTAATGATTAAATCAGTCAGTGGTTTAGCTAGTCAAGTGCAACTTGAATTCTTGATTCCTAAATTCTATTTAATGTCTAGTGTTCTGCTATTGGATTGGCAAATAATGGATTTGATCAATCTGTGTGATAGCATTTTGATTAAATGCAGTAGTCAAACATTGTCTAAAAGTGTTGAAATACCTGTGGTCTGAAATATGTAGATTTGTCCACTCTAAAATATAGCCATTTATATTACCATAAAATCCTGTTTGTATGAATTTATTTCTTATACCATAGCTACTGATGCCAATGTGAATTGCAATACTAATAATAGTACACACAATAGAATCTATCTATATATTAAATTCAATTAAAGTTTATTTGTATAGCACTTTTCAAGATACAAATCGTTGCAAAGCAACTTTACATCTATCTATCTATCTATCTATCTACGGGTGTGCGATATATATCGTCTACGATAATATCGTAATTGTTGTCGCGTATATAGCAAAAACCAAACAAAAATACACCCAGAGAGTGCACCTGCATACACTACATGACGTAGGTTAGACTACTGCGTGAGCACATTTTTTAGAGTTCACGATTTCACTGCGTGAAGTAATCTATTAAAATACATATAGACTTCCCTCAAAATGCAAGATTAAAGGGGGCAAAAATTCCCCCGGTATTGACTTTTTATGTTCTTTTATATTTACATCATCTGATATATCACACGAAGAGTGACGTTTTTCTCCAAAAATCAGCACGATTGCAAATTGATTTGATGAACAGTTCAATAAACAAGAATTAAGTGGCTTACAGTTTAGAACACAATAGTTCTTGTTTTTGCTGTATTTCCACATTGAAAATAGTTCCAAACAAAGCCCTAGCCCAAATCATTTTAAATATCATTAGGCCAATGCAACGTTTTTTTAAAACATCAAAACATTAATTGTGCATTTGTAACTGCAGGTTAAAAGCATTCATGTCTTAAACAGTCTGTGTTAATGCATCCAAATGCCACTTCAGATGCAGATTCTGTGCCATCTTTGCATTGCAAACACAAATGTTTCAATTTGTTGATACTGATTTCATTTGATTGGTCACAGCCCTATAGTGTCTTACTGTTTTAATTTATTGATTAAATTTAGGAATTTGACACAGAAGATGATGTATACATTTAATTAGGTTAGAAAATTGCATTATAAAGGTAAAATGCCCATAAAAGGTCAAATCAATTTAAACTTATTGGAAAACTGAATTTATGTTACTCCTGCTAATAACCTCTGCACAGAATATGAAGTACATCAAAAGCTTTGGCAGTCAGCTGTCCACGGCAGTCCTAAACCTGCACAATAACACGAAATATTGTCTAATTGTTATTCACAAAATTCCAGAAAATATCGAGATATTTTGTTTTTCATTATAACACACCTGTTCAAAAGTGTGGGCACAGTAAGATTTATTTATTAATTTTTTTTAAAATCAATACTTTTATTTAGCAAATTTGCATTAAATTGAACAAAAATGACAGTAAAGATATAATTTTAGATTTTTTTTTAACTTTCTATTTATCA
This sequence comes from Sinocyclocheilus rhinocerous, assembly GCF_001515625.1. Classification (NCBI taxonomy): domain Eukaryota; kingdom Metazoa; phylum Chordata; class Actinopteri; order Cypriniformes; family Cyprinidae; genus Sinocyclocheilus; species Sinocyclocheilus rhinocerous. The sequence continues at coordinate 405,021 of NW_015660014.1, read as the reverse complement.
AAAAATCCTGATCATGGTTTCCACAATACATAATAAAAAATATAAGCATCACAACTGTTTTTAACATTGATGATAATAATAAAAAAAATTTCTTGAGCACCAAATCAACATAAAATAATTTTTGATGGATCATGTGACACTGAAGGCTGGACTAATGGCGGCTGAAAATTCTGCTTTTGTATACAATTTAAAATGTATTCAAAGTTGCTCAAGTTACTTTAAATTATAATAATATTTTAATCAAACAAATAAATGCAGCCTAGGTAAGGGTTTTTTTGTTTTGTTTGAACGGTATTATATGAAACCTTGGTCCATTTCAACAAGACTGTGAAAAATGAAATGCCCTCCTCCTTGCAATTCCTTCATTTTACCTCTAAGGGGCGATAATAGACTTGGTAACGTAATGTTCAGCTGTTTCAACAGTAGAGAACAGAACAAGCTGAGAAACACCCGTTTCTCAATACCAAGTACGCAAAGTTCGGAGTTGCGTCCTCGGTAGTTCAGACTTCGCAAGTTCGAATCAGGAGTGCGAACTTCTGGGGATGGGATGGGAGGACACAAGTCCGGTAATTCTGCAAATGGAACAGCAGTGTACTTTCACCTCTGGATGCATCCTTGATAAAACGGGCGGAGCAAGAACACATCCGGGGATTTGAACTGTACTTGGCTAGATGTGAACTTTGAATTGGAACAGTACTTGGGCAACGACTGATGACGTTTCACAAGTCCACAAGAACACAAGTACAGACAAGAACGCATATTGAGAAACGGCACATGTTTTGCTTTGTGGTCAAGTACGTACTTCTGAGTGATTGTGGGCTTCGCTAGTGAAACTTTCGCTAGTAGACTTTAACTTTTCTTTACAGACTTGTAGTCCGAATTATTTTCCACCATTCAGTGTCAATTGCGACGTCTTCTGATAAGACCTGGTATGACACAATGACAGTCTTCTCTTCCAAACTTTTGTACACAGTCATTCAAATACCAAATGTTTATTAATTAAAATGAAATGAAACATCTGAAAAACAGAAGCTACAAGCATCTTAACTAAAGACAATATATTGTTATTACTACAAGAGAGACCATTTTGTGTAACTGCAGTATCTGTTGTTTTCATTCATACAGGTTTTGTGAAATGTGTATTCAATTAATTTCTTTCCCATAAAAAATAAGTTATTTACACATTCTACCAGAACAGAAGTAAAGCTTCTTCACTGGTAGAAAAAAAACCCCACTATATAGATAATTGTCAGGTTAATAGGAAGTTAATGTGCCAAAGTTAATCGTTCCATTCAGACTCCTGTGGCTCCGACTGATAGTTCAAGTGGCACGTGATGCTGTCTGTATATCCATTTGAGGCAGCTGAGGGGCCGTATTTCTCTGACATTGTCATCGTTGGCATAAATCCATCACACTGTATGCTGCTGTCCATGTCTGGGTAATTTCCAACTGAGGAAAAAAAAAGGAAATTAAAAGGTTTTAATTATTGGACCAAAAACCTCCGCATTTAATAACCTAAAACACTGTCTAACACTTGACGGGTGCTCTGTTAATTCCTCGTCATCAGTTAGGAACCTGGGTGTGCTATTTGATAGCAATCTTTCCTTTGAAAACCATGTTTCTACCATTTGTAAAACTGCATTTTTTCATCTTAAAAATATGTATAAATTATAACCTATGCTCTCAATGTCAAATGCAGAAACATTGAGTACGACCACATTAGCCCGGTTCTGTCAACTCTGCACTGGCTCCCTATTGAACAACGAATACATTTTAAAAATCTTGCTAATTACTTATAAAGCCCTGAATGGTTTAGCTCCTCAATACTTGGCTCGTTGTGTAGTGTAGTGATATCGCGAGAATAAAGGGGTGGGAACGAGAGCAGTGTTGCCAATTTAGCAATTTTGTTGCTAGATTTAGCAACTTTTCAGACTACCTTAGCAACTTTTTCTTCCGAAAGCACCTAGCAACAAATTTAGCTATTTTTTAAAATTTATTTGGCAACATTTAGCAACTTTTGATAAGTGACTCAAACGATAAAAAAGGCACACATTTTCCATCTAAATTACACAAAAAGAGGAAACCAAAG
>NW_015660014.1:390854-402881 GCF_001515625.1 Sinocyclocheilus rhinocerous | reverse complement strand
TTGCTGAGATTTGATGCAGTGACACAATTTTGCATCGTGATTACGCAATGACGTCACCGCGCAATGACATCGCGTCATTTAGCAACTTTTAGCAACAAATCAACCTTCCTTTAGCAACTTCCCCTGAAAATTAGTTGGCAACACTGAACGAGAGAGGATCGCGAGAGTTAAGAGAGCGATCATGTAGTTGGGAGTGTGTTAATAAAGTTGAGATAACGACGATACAGACTGGTTATTGAGACAAACAACACAACATAAATGGCGACGAGGATGAAAACATAAAAGAACGATTAGGATTGCCGTTCAACTGTCGCTAGAAACGACAGCTGGAATACTTTTTACTGAAAGTAACACAATAAAATGTAACATTAGTGTAGTGGTATCGCGAGAATAAAGGGGTGGGAACGAGAGAGGATCGGGAGAGTTAAGGAGAGCGATCATGTAGTTGAGAGTGTGTTAATAAAGTTAAGATAACAACGATACAGACTGGTTATTGAGACAAACAACACAACATAAATGGCGACGAGGATGAAAACATAAAAGAACGATTAGGATTGCCGTTCAACTGTCGCTGGAAACGACATCTGGATCTAAAAGACTGACGGAGCTGGCATGGAGGGCGAAGAGGCCGTAGCACGAGCACCGCCGATACATGTCGCACAGGCTCAGTTATCGCCGCCTATTCCATTGAACCTCGGAGTTTCGGATTTGTATGCAGAATACAAAACATGGAAAGACTCTTACAGTTTCTTTGAGTTGGCCAGTGGAACTATCAATGCTGCCGATGCGGTAAGAAGCGCTACTTTTTTGCATTGTATTGGTGCTCCAGTGCAGAGGATTTTCGCGAATCTCCCGGGTCCCAAGATTCATATACGGAGACTGTAAATGCACTTGATGCTTACTTTACTCCACGGAAAAATGTTGTGCTGGAAAGACACAAATTCCGACTGAGATCTCAACTACAAGATGAAACGATTGATGCATTTGTGAACGGGTTAAGGGAACTGGCCAAATCTTGTGAGTTCGGAGCTTTAGAACGTGATATGATACGAGATCAACTCGTAGAGAAATGTGCACATAGACGATTAAGAGATAAACTCTTGCAGGAAGAAGGGCTTACGTTGGAAAGAGCATTAACTGTTGCTAGAATTTTTGAATCAGCCCAAGCAGAGTCTAAAGTGCTTTCAGAAAACAATATCAAAGAAAAAGACAATCAGATTAATTTCACGAAGGGTACAAGAGCTCCCAACGCAAAAGTGAAACCGCAAAATGCCAGCAGAGGGCGATTTGAAAAGAACAACAGCGACACCAAGTGTTATAGATGTGGACTGACAACACATAAAGCAGATGACTGTGGGGAAAAATCAGCAACTTGCCTGTACTGCAGAAAAACCGGTCATTATGTGCGTGTTTGCAGAAAGAAAAACAACTCACAGGAGTATAAAAATGAAAAATACAAGGTCAAAGACAAGTCAGACCACAAAGACAAACCAGTGAGAGCTGTACATGACAATTCTGATTCTGATGAATTTGTGTATTCAATTGATCCAGAAGGAAAAGAGACCATAAGAGTTCATGGACAGAGGCTGAAGATGGTTATAGATACAGGAAGTGGAAGAAATTTAATTGGAGAAGAACTGTATCATAGATTGTTTGCACAAAAATTTGAACTAAAACAAACAAAGAGAAAGTTCTTCGCCTAGGCACAGAGCAGACTATGCACACTCTCCATTTTTTGAAGCACATTTCCAATGGAAGGATAATGTCACGAAAGATGATATTTTTGTAATCAAAGGAAGTGTTGAGCCACTGTTAGGAAGACGGTCATGCTTTGACTTAAAGATTCTGAATACCACAGACCAGGTCGCTGCAATTGAAAATTCGCCAGAAAGATTTTTGAAACTTGAGGCTGAATATCACTCCTTGTTTAAAGGACTGGGACAAATCAAAGGTTACAGCCATAAAATATCAGTGAATGAAAAAGTCACACCTGTAGCTCAAGCTTTAAGGAGAGTACCCTACCTGATGGTAGAGGCTGTGAATCAAGAGCTGGACAAAATGCTGGAAGATGGCATCATAGAGGAAGTGCACGAAGGCTCTGAATGGGTTTCAAACATTCTTCTCATTCCAAAAAAAAAACACTAAAGAAGTAAGACTTTGTGTAGATCTGAGAGAAGTGAATAAAGCGGTGGTAAGAGAAAGACACCCAGTGCCAACAATAGACAGTATACTGCAAGCAATGCAGGGAGCAAAGGTGTTTTCAAAACTGGATGCCCGTAAGGGTTTCTGGCAAGTTGATCTGGCACCTGAATCCAGACAAATGACCACATTCATTATGCACCGGGGATGCTACCGTTTTAGGAAGGTTCCATTCGGATTGTCCAGTGCTCCTGAAGCATACCAGAAAGCCATGGACTCCATGTTATGTGGGATGCCAGGTGTGGTGTGCTACATGGATGATGTGGTCGTGTTTGCTGAAAATGAAAATGAGCTGGAGCAAAGACTGAGAAATGTTTTTCAAAGATTCCAAGAAAAAGGACTGACCTTGAATAAAGAAAAATGTTTCTTTGGACTTAAGCAGATTGAGATTTTGGGTCATGTTGTCACAGCAGACGGAATAAAACCAGATCCACGAAAGGTTGAAGCAGTTTGTAATGCTCCCAGACCCGAAAATGTTGCACAGTTACGTTCATTCTTAGGCACTTGTGGATTTTTGATGAAGTTTGTTCCCAATTACGCGAATCTGTCTGAGCCTCTCAGAAAAATGACCAGACAAGGACAAGAGTGGCAGTGGTCATATGAAGCAGAAAATGCGTTTAAAAGAATGAAAAAAGAATTAACTAGGGAGCCATGCCTAGCATACTTCAACATAAGCGCTCCAACAGTTGTGATTAGTGATGCAAGTCCAGTCGGACTTGGAGCAGTTTTGCTTCAGGCACAAGAAGATGGAGCTAAGAAGCCTGTAGCATATGCGAGCCGCTCTCTGACACCCACGGAAAGGCGTTACTCTCAGATAGAGCGGGAAGCCCTAGGGTGCGTATGGGCGGTGGAACACTTCAGAGCGTATTTGTGGGGAGGCAGATTTACTCTTCAAACCGATCATCGACCTCTCATTTAAATGCTCAATCCAGAGAAGTCAAAGCTTTTGCCTCCTAGAATACAAAGACTTGGACTGAGATAGTATCTGTGCTACATGGATGATGTGGTCATGTTTGCTGAAAATGAGCTGGAGCAAAGACTGAGAAATGTTTTTCAAAGATTCCAAGAAAAAGGACTGACCTTGAATAAAGAAAACTGTTTCTTTGGACTTAAGCAGATTGAGATTTTGGGTCATGTTGTCACAGCAGATGGAATAAAACCAGATCCACGAAAGGTTGAAGCAGTTTGTAATGCTCCCAGACCCGAAAATGTTGCACAGTTACGTTCATTCTTAGGCACTTGTGGATTTTTTATGAAGTTTGTTCCCAATTATGCAAATCTGTCTGAACCTCTCAGAAAACTGACCAGACAAGGACAAGAGTGGCAGTGGTCATCTGAAGCAGAAAATGCGTTTAAAAGAATGAAAAAAGAATTAACTAGTGAGCCATGCCTAGCATACTTCAACAAAGTGCAGTTTTGCTTCAGGCACAAGAAGATGGAGCTAAGAAGCCTGTAGCATATGCGAGCCGCTCTCTGACACCCACGGAAAGGCGTTACTCTCAGATAGAGCGGGAAGCCCTAGGGTGCGTATGGGCGGTGGAACACTTCAGAGCGTATTTGTGGGGAGGCAGATTTACTCTTCAAACGGATCATCGACCTCTCATTTATATGCTCAATCCAGAGAAGTCAAAGCTTTTGCCTCCTAGAATACAAAGACTTGGACTGAGATTGTATCCATATGACTACAAGATTGAACACATTGCAGGTAAAGACAATGTTGCAGACTCACTTTCTAGACTTCCTTTACCAGAAACTGAGGACAACAGTTACGTGGACACGTATATGGACAGAGTGTTGTCTGTAAATATGATGGATGTACAAGCCTTGACTCTTGAGGAACTTAAAAGAGCTACAATGGAAGATACTACCTTGACGCAGCTGATTTCCATAGTGGAGACAGGACAGTGGCCTGCTACAATTCCTGAAAGCCTACATCCATACAAACGCTGCTTGAAAGATGAGTTGTCAACCCATGATGGTCTTTTGCTGCGGGGACACAGGATTGTTCTTCCTTCCACGCTGGTTCAGCAAGCTTTGAAAATTGCACATGAAACACATCAAGGTGTAATTCGCACAAAGCAATTTTTGAGAAGCAAATTCTATTGGCCTAATATGGACATGGATGTTGAAAGAATGGTAAAAAACTGTAATGCGTGTGTTCTGAATCAACCCTTGCATGAAGATCAACCACTGCATCCATTAGAACTACCACCCAGACCGTGGACCAAGATAGGTGTTGATTTGGTGGGTCCTATTCAGAATGTCTATATACTCACCGTTATAGACTACTACACATCATATCCTGAAGCAGTAGTCATTGCCGACATTACTTCTGAGACCGTTACCAAGGAAATGATGAGAATATTCGCCCGATTTGGGTATCCCTTGGAAGTAGTCACTGACAACGGGAAGCAGTTTGTCGGTAAAGTCTTCGAAGCATTTCTGAGAACTAGTGGAGTTAAGCACATTAAGGCCTCACCTTACTACCCCAAAAGTAACGGTAAAATAGAAAGATTTCATCGTTACTTGAAGAAAGCCTTCAAAGCAGCTAAAAGTGAGGGAAGGAATTGGAGAGAAGATCTCTCAAAGATTCTTCTTGCCTATCGATCCACACCACATAGAGCATCGGGTGAGACACCAGCTTATCTGATGTTTGGACGAGATGTGCGTACGAAGTTGCCTAGTCTCATAACAGACAAAAGAGAAACAAAAGACATTGAAAGTCATCATAAAAGTTACAATGAGAAAATGAAACAGTACGCAGACATGACAAGACGAGCCAAAGAACACAACTTTAAGTTAGGAGACGTTGTATATGTGGCGAGTATGGAAGATGGTAAGCTGGACTCTAAGTATAGAGATACTCGCTATGTACTGCTGAGGCACACATCGGACAATTCCTTTGAAATGGTCAATGTAGAGGATGGCACTAGGATTGTGAGAAATGTGAAGCACATTCGTCATGTTCCTGTTCAGCTGGAGATTAACATACCAGAACCTGCAGAAATACAAAGTGATCAAGCAACTCAAGAGACAGTGGTCAAGTCAGATTCCTCAAATGAGCCACAGAGTTCTTCTGTTACAGTACCAGACACCAGCAAGCCTTTGACTACCCGTAGTGGTAGAGTGATTAAGAAACCTGCTCGTTTCAAGGACATGATTATGTAAATGTTTGAGTATGTTTGTTGACTGTTTAGTCAGTTTGGATTGAAACAATATAGTAGTATATTGTATTCAGAGTAATAGTAACAAAGTGGTTGAAACAAAAGTAATTTGTTATTTGATGGTATAAGTTCTCTAATACTAACAAAGGGAGGGATGTAGTGTAGTGATATCGCGAGAATAAAGGGGTGGGAACGAGAGAGGATCGCGAGAGTATGTTAATAAAGTTGAGATAACGACGATACAGACTGGTTATTGAGACAAACAACACAACACGTTGGTCTAGGGGTATGATTCTCACTTCGGTTACGAGAGGTCCTGGGTTCAAATCCCGGATGATCCCGCCTGCAGCTTTGAAGCTGATGTTCCGGGTTCCATGGGGGCAGTCATGGCCTAATGGTTAGAGAGTCGGACTTGTAACCCGAAGGTTGTGGGTTCGAGTCTCAGGTCCGGCAGGAATTGTCGGTGGGGGGAGTGAATGTAGAGCGCTCTCTTCTGAGGTGAGACCCTTAAACAAAGCACTTGATGGCTGATGGCTGCAATATGACTGCCCACTGCTCCGGGTGTGTGTGTGTGTGTTCACTACTGTGTGTGCACTTGGATGGGTTAAATGCAGAGCACAAATTCCAAGTATGGGTCACCATACTTGGCCACATGTCACTTCACTTGAAAATACTTGAGCGAAAATACCTTCACGTCCGCGGTGATCTCAAAACTCTGGCCATTTGATAATACCTAAAATATCAAAATCAACTGCGGGCAGCAGATCCTTTTCCTATTTAGCGCCCAAACTCTCCTAGCATTGTTCGGGAGGCAGACACACTCTGTCAGTTTAAATTTAGATTAAAGACCGATCTCTTTAGCCTGGTATACACTTAACACACTAACATCTATCTATAATTCAAATCCATTAAAGGATTGTTAGGCTGCATTAATTAGGTCAACCCGGAACTGGGAACACTTCCCATAACACCCGATGTACTTGTTACATCGTAAGAAGAATGGTATCTACGCTAATATTAGTCTCTTTCATTCTTATTCTGAGGTCACCAGTCTGTACCCAGATCAGATGGTCTCTGTAGCCACCCAGATCCAGTCCATATCCAGATCAGATGAGCACCTAGATCAGCACCTAGAGAAGACCTCTACGGCCCTGAATGTCAGCGGAGACCATGTCAACTAGATGCGCCCCAGAGATAGATCCCCTGCGAAGACCTCGTCACCTCCACGACCATCGCACAAGGGGATTGGGGATGCTTGGCTGATTGCACAGACACTATTGGAAGAGTCCCCCGCGTCCCCCGCGTAATCTACGCCCCTGGAAGTGCTATACAAATAAAGGTGACTTGACTTGATTGGCTAAACATCTCAATATTTAATAATTTGTGTCTTTTTTGAACTGAAATATTTTAAACTCTTTAATAATATGAATTACATTCACATATATTCAGATATTCAGAAGTAATGTCTGCTGACAATTCAGCATGCATTGCCATCACAGGAATAAACTACATTTTAAAATATTCAAATAGAAAAGTTATTTTAAATTGTAATAGTAATATGATATTTCAAAATACTGTTTACTGTATTTTAGATCAAATGATTGGTCTGTCTTAGCATTTCTGTTTCAAAAGCATTAAATTAACTCAGACAAACACTTTAAAGGGGTCATATGATGCTGCTAAAAAGAAACATTTTCACAATTGTTTGTGTGAGAGAGATGGACATCATTTACAGTATTCAGTATTTTACTTCCAGCAACCATCAGATGTGTCTGATCATTTTTAACAGTTTGTTGTGAAGTTGACGCCACACTGATACATGTCTGTGAGCTTGTATATAGAACTGAAAGGATGTGGTTTACCAGCAACAGTTTAATCTTAAGCATCTTGTGCACTAAGCAGTAAGCTATTGACAAAGCCTACAGCATAGCACGTATGACTGTTCTGACTTTGTGCACATTCTCACTGATGCTGGAAATCAGTGACAGCAGCAGATGTATTATCTTAAATATCAAAAGATTTCAGAGCCATTTATCCCTCAGTGACCTGCATTAGGCATTGTATGTGTGGGTAACCATATGCATAGGCATCTATGTTAGTACTATTAGCGACAGAGTTTGAGTTTTGTTTCCCATCAATCAAACCTGTGTTATTGCTAAATGACCTATTTATGTAGGTCAATGCAAAATTCTGCTCGCCCATCATCAAGGACAATTACAGTCAATCTAGAACTACAACCTACAGATCTGATATGAAGCCAGCTTGACTTATTTGACCACTCAGCAGAAATGCTTGCGACCAGTTTCTAAGAACATGATACAGTCTTACAGTATATCAGTGTTTTCATATTTAATATTATATATCTATGTTGATGATTCCCGGATTTATTTTAAATCCTCTCTCATGCTATAAATATGTGCTGTCAAAATTGATTGTAAAGTTAGAATACATATTAGTGCAAAATTATTTATAAATCATGACCTCTTCATGAAAATACATGTGTGCGCATGGTTAGGGTGTGAGATGGGACCTAATATATTACAGTACACTTACTTATGTGTTACACTTACTTACCTAATCTTTTTGACTGACGTTTGTTTCTCCAATAAATTATAAACAGGATCAGAAATACAATCAGGGCAGTAATCACGATCCCTGCCCACAGACTAGCAGGTAACAACCAAGAACAAGCTGAAATAAAGGACAAAAAGTGAGTTTATTCATTATCCAGGTCTGGTAGGAGGGATTTTTTCCAACTCATTTTTAAAAGAATGAGTGAATGAATTAGATTGATTAACACACACAGGTTTGTTTTTGTGAAAAGTGGGGACATCCCATAGGCGTAATGGTTTTTATACTGTACGAACTGTAAGTGCTATTGCCCTACACCTAAACCTACCCCTCACAGGAAACTTTGTGCTATTTCAGATTTTCAATACACTCTTTTGAAAAGTGGGGACATGGGGTAATGTCCTGAAAAGTCACCTTCTCCTTGTAATACCTATGTCATACCCTTGTCATTATACAAATTTATGTCCTCATTTGTCACAAAACCTAAACCTATCCCTCACAGGAAACTTTGTGCTATTTCAGATTTTCAATACACTCTTTTGAAAAGTGGGGACATGGGGTAATGTCCTGAAAAGTCACCTTCTCCTTGTAATACCTATGTCATACCCTTGTCATTATACAAATTTATGTCCTCATTTGTCACAAAAACGCGCGCACACACACACACACACATACACACACACACATTGAACATGGTCACATTTTCTATAAAATAAGAGTTTTTCCAGTAAAGGTATAGAGACTTACATGTAGTACATGCTTTAAAATTTCCACACACAACATCTGATTTGCTGGTCCCAGAAACTTTCAGATGTCGACCCAAATCATCACAACTGTAAAATGACAGATTAGGCAAATGATTTTAGAGGGGAAACTGCGTCTAGTTTTATTTCTACTGAGCTAAGGAAAATTATATGGAAACTATTTATTTATGTGTATAATTTTAGTCTTTGTGTGTATTGCTTTGTGTACGTGTAGAAAAAAGGGAAAGAAATATGTATGTGAATGTCAGAGAGAGGTTAAGAAAGGAAGCGATACCCACCCACTCTCCTACACAGTGTACGTCTACACTTTTATTGAATGGAAGCAAATTAATGTGGTCTTATTTTGTGTAGGAGAATGACATAAGACACATTTACGTAAAACCTGTAATGGTTATACATAAAACATATGCATTCCTCCTCTGTATTTTGTTTAAATCAGATAGAGGTGGATAAGAAATGGCATTATAGGTCTAAAAAGAAAGATATAACTTGTAGAGAAAAAGTTTAGCAGAAGGCAAGACATCTTTGGTTGTGTAATTTGGAAGTAATCTTTAATGTGAATCAGAAGCTTGTGATAGTTTCACAAGAGATCATTTCAATTTAAAGGACTTTTTAGTGATATGAAGGCAGTGTGTGTGTGTGTGTGGGGGGGGGTTCTGTGAATTTGTGATAAGTAAATTTGTCAATTGTGAAATTGCAATTTATACATGTATAACACTGACTCTCACCTTGTATGATTTTTGCAGCTGGAAAAGTAGTCCTCTACATCGCTGTACGTTCCCTCTGGGCAGGGTCTGCACGCAGTGTCTTTCTGGAACGTGTCTGCAACACAGCTTCAGTTATTCAGCAGTCCTCCTGCCACATATTCCACTCTAAACAGTCTATGGAAGCCATTCAGACCATTGCAGATCTTCTAACAGGTATATCCATGCTTTAATGTAAACTCAACTGATTTGTTTTTTTTTTACCTGTCAATATGTAAGTCATTGTGGATATTGTGGCAGTGTTATGTTCACATGGTCTATGACATGAGTGAGTTAATTTAGGTTCATTTTCCCTTCCCAGAGTATTTGATCAGATATATAGATGGATTAAAGAAAGTGCGTGGCAGTTATATTTTAAAATGTACATTTCTAGCAAGCTGCTAAATAAAGACTTCACACCTTTAGTTTAGGTGTTTCATGAAATTAACAATCTTCGTAGTCCTTATGTAGCATCTGTCAGGTTTTTAAAAATGCCCAGTGATTTCAAAAGTCACTTTGAGGTATGACTGGGTATTATTTATGTACCAAACGTGAGAGTCTCTGCGAGCAACACCAACCACAGCTCATATTTTACTCATAAATCAAAAACCGGCATTCTAAAAACCCACTGGAAATTCCAAAGTGACCCATGACAAACTAGCCTTTCGATTGGCCTACAAACTGACCTCATGATTTATTATATCAGTAGATATCTTTATATTTCAATTTAAAAATATTTGAAGGATTGTCATTTTTGGAGGTACACTAAGGCATCAAATATTTTGAAAACCCATGCACCACATTAGCAAAGGTTGATTACTTACAATGAATGTCAACTCCCTTTCCTGGAGGACATGTGGAGACCGGACTGCAGTAATCACAGTGGGATTCACTTATGTGTGTACAGAGGTATCCCGGCTTACACTTGCACTGCGTGTTTTTGTCTGCCTCACACTCCTTTACCATCTCCATGTTGCTGGCTGTCAGACACATAGCCAAACATTACTTATTGAAAAAAGACATATGGCATTATTAGAAATAAAAACCAGAGTGAGTGAATGTGAAATTACTGCTGGAGCACTCCCTGCAGGCTCGACACTGGCTTATTTTGTTTTCCTGATCATTAAATGTACGCCGTGGGCAGATTTCACACACTATATTCGATGTGGCATTACAACTGGCAAGCATATATTTTCCTGAGAAAAAAAAAAGAGAGCTCAGTTTTTGCATAAGACTACACAATCACAAGAAAAATTTAGTATTTATGATCTATGTATTTAAAAGCACAGGAATATAATAATTTCTAGACAGAAGTTGCTTGTCTATGACCTAAACCTACAACCATGTATGCACAGCAAATCTAATAAGCATTTTGGAACATGTCTCGTTTTTTTTGTTTTGTTTTTTGCCTTACTGACAATTCTATGGTAAGTGTCACTAAATTAGAATAAGACATTTTGAATGTAAATTAACTTCAAATCATGTCGCTATAAAATACTGCAGTAAAGAAAAGTGTTTGTTTGCCCGTACAATGAAATTCAGTGGGGTTGAAAACAATGGCTTTGATTGGCAAAAACACAATAAAGCATTATTCAAAATGTCTTTGTTTGTGTTCTCTAGAGGAAAGAATGTCATACTTCTTTGGAACAAAATGAGGGTAAGTTATGACAGAATATTATTTTATCCATTTAAAATGAATGGATTTCATTGCAGTAGATTAAAAACCCCATCAAACCAAGTGGTATCAGCAAACAAATAATACTTCTCAAATGACAATTTTTCATGCATGTAAAGTATGAAGTCACACAGGTGTCTTAGCAGAATAACCATAGGTGTAGATCATCAACTATGTGTAGTTTAGGTGTACTGTAGTAAGGTGTCATAGGTGAAGTAACTATGAACACCCTCCGCAAGCATATGTAACCAGAAAGTGTTCAAATGCCTTTTGGCTTCATTTGATTTATATATAGCCTAGTTTTATCATTTAAAATATAAGCTCACTGTGAAATATTTTGATGGAAAGGTGTCCTTGAGCTATCTTTCATTAAATTAAATGCTGTGCATACATTAGTCCAGCTAATATGTCATTATTTCAAATTGATACAGAATGTCCTGTGTTATATTAATGCATGACTTCCAGGAACCATGAAAATCTAGCAGGGTTACAGTACAGGATTTCCTTTGTACGCCAGAGTCTTTAGTGGGCTGATTTTACCTTGATGAAAACAATGTGATGAGTAAAAATAATACCCTGTGTCTTACAGTCAATTGTATGGCAAGCTATGTCTCTATATTAGCACAGAACACAGGCGAACTGAATGTAAGTTAACTTGAAATCATGCAGCTGTAAAAATTAGCAGTAATAAAAAGTAGATCAGTCCTGATCGCTCTTTCTCACACACTGGTATGTAAACTGCTTTCATAATGGTGCCTGAAGTTGAAACAGAAACCTCATTTTGACCAGCAATAAGTGATACAATACGTGAACAGTAATAGTTTCCAATATTAAATAAAGCAAACATTCCAACTCTCTCGCTCTCTCACTCTCTCTCTCTCTCTCTCTCTCTCTCTCTCTATATATATATA
>NW_015660014.1:371204-390092 GCF_001515625.1 Sinocyclocheilus rhinocerous | reverse complement strand
ATATATACAGTCAAACCAAAATTTATTCAGACACCTTCAACATTTCACACATTATCACAGTTTATTCGCTATAGTTTATAAAATGGTAATAAAATATGACAAGAACTCAGAGTTAAACTGAGTCAGAACAAATTCATCTTGATAATGTCAGATAACACTTAAGCAAAACATGGTCAGGTCAACGTGTCTGAATAATTTTTGGTCCTAAATTTTTATAAATTTTACTGGTAGTCCACTGTATGAATAATTTTTTGCTATCCTCACTTACATAATTGAACTATAGTGCCCTGCACCCACTAGTAAAAAGACCTCTTTGGTCTTGCCCATGGTGGTGGGAGATATAAATAAACGGATAACAACCCAGATCTCAAAACATTTGTACAGTAATAATATGGAAATCTTACCTTTTGGACATCTGCATTTCAGTTCTCCCATCTTGTTTATGTTCACTGTTGTCTCGAATCGGTCCTTCAGTGTGATTACTTTGCAGTCATATGAAGTCTGTTGACTTGTACAACCCTTAACACAAATTACGGAAGTGATGTCTTGATCCGTTTATGTAAGTTACCAAGGAATTGATGATCATTCAGTCATGCTGACCCGCGCTATTGCGTCAATTGTCTTCTTCTCTTTTCTTTTCTGTCTGTCTGTCACGCTTGCTTGCTCTGTCTTTCTGTGGGGTGTCTCAGTTGATCCACTGCAGGTAAGGGAATCATTTTTTTCTTTCCTTTCTGTATCGTTTTTACGTCACCCGCTCTTAACCCCCTCTGTTACTCTTTTTCTGCCCTCTGTGCTGGAAAGCCCCGCTACCTCTATCCACCCTCTGCACTTGTGCTTGAATTCTCTTGCCTTCCTTCCTGTTTGTGCAGTAATAAACCCCTGAGGCACACACAGAAAATGTCAACATGAGACATTTATTGTGTGATTAGTTTACAGCAATCAGCATTATTGAGGACATCCAAACTAAAACAGCTGCTTCAAATAGGCTACTGTTAGGCTGCCATACGTTTGAGACAATGAGGCAGTTCTATACTTCTAAAACTAGGTTTTACACCAACTGAAAAGGTGAGGAAAAAGTGTATTATGTTAGAAAAAACTACTGCCATGAAGTGTTTTAAACCTAAACATTTAATTTATTTTAATAACATTTCTGAATAATATCATCCCTCTTAATTCTTTCTGAATAGGGGCAGGAATATTTTAGCAAAATGTATCTGCAAATAGGCTATCTGTTGTTACCTGCTCTGAATCACACATTGTGACCTAAATGTCAGAAAAAAAGTGAGGTCTGACTTCAAAACCCACAGACACATTTGTGGAAGGCTGCAATACCATCACGGTGAGAATGTGTGTGTTTGTTCCTACTCTTCTCCTCATTTGGTCAGAACTGTTAACAGTGTAGTTTCATATCTTTACTGTAATCTTTAATGTGAGCTGTGCTGTGGCACACAGAACCTTCTACAAATCAGCATGTAATATTTTACTCTGTAGTTTATGGAAAAAGGTCTTTCCTCACGATATTTATCTCATTTCCAACATATAGCTAAGATAAAATATGCTTTCGTTAGAACAGACACTAAACAAAAACACATACTGTATATGTTTAGGTATCACCCTTGTGATGTAAATAAACATCTAAACTTTGTATAGCTTTTAATAGCTTTTCTGTGATATATACACATGTAACACATTACTTTTGAATAAGTCAACTTTGTATAATTTTTCTACCCACAATTAGAAACATTTAACAATGGCTGTCAAAACAATAAAATAATTGTGATTTATCTCATTTTTTATTTTTATTTTAGCACACTTTGAGGGCCCCTGGATCCCAGTTAAAAAATAAAACAAAACTTCACATTCAGGATCTACAACAACAGAAGTGGGATTCATGGCCTGCTCTAGAGATTTATCTCTGTAATAGTGACAATTTTACTTCCTTAGTTTTGTGTTAAATAAAGCTATGAACACTTTCTGTTTTACTTCCTTTGTCTGGTGTCATTTAGCTTGCTTAGCTCATTTGTAGGTATTAAATAAATGAGACTGAGTAATTTGTAATGTAGCATAATTTGTGGAATTTATTGGCAATGGTCAGTATGTAATGTAGTTGGTAAATGTACTGCTGCATTAGAGTAAATGTTAAGTGTAATGTGTATGAACATCAATGTATTTTGTAAAACTACACAACAGCAAACACAAATATAACTAAACAGCTCTATACACCACTGTATTTTACATAGTATACTAGTAACTGCTGTAAAATTACTTGTGTGGTTGTTGGAAAACATCTTAAAAACACAGAGCAGATAACCTTTTCTTCCTCCGTGCCCCCATCTCTCTCTTTACCCTCTAAACCTGCTCTCTTCTCTCCCTCAGTATGGAAGCCCATTTCCGCCACTGAATAAAAAAATATTGTTTCAGCGGTTGTTGCATGCATCAGTCCAAAAGAAGTTAAATAAAAAGCGCCTATGCATAAAAAAAAGTGTCTCACACGGCTCCGGGGGGTGAACAAAGGCCTCCTGTAGCGAATCGATGCGTTTTTGTAAGAAAAATAACCATATTCTAAACTTAATAATCACTTTAATGTAGCTTGCGCTTCACTGTTGTAAACGGAAGCAGTTCCGGGCGGATGACGTAGGACGCCGGAGTTGCGCATGTGCTGCTCAGAAGTGACACACGCGGAAGCGCAGCGGAGAGATCAAAACAAAACAACGGTCACTTATTAGAAGTACAAAACGAGGATTTGTAAAGAAGAATGTTGGAGGATTTCGATATAAGCCAAGAGGAGACTGGTTTTCCTTTGATAAAGTAAGGAAACTTTGCTTCCTTTGCTCCTGTTAACAAACGTTGGTTTTCACGAGACTCACCGGCGCATGCGCAACGCTGACCTCATACGTCATCCTCCCGGAGCTGCTTCCGTGTACAACTGTTGGCGCAAGCTAGATTAAAGTGATTATTACATTTTGAATATGGATATTTGTCTTACAAAAACGCATCGATTTGCTACAGGAGGCCTTTGTTCACCCCCTGGAGCCGTGTGATACACTTTTTTTATATGGATGGGCGCTTTTTATTTAACTTATTTTGTACTGATGCATGCAACACCCGCTGAGTGGCATTAAACAGCTTGAAAGATCAAAGACAATTTTTAATATAACTCCGACTGGATTCGTCAAGTCATGTACACTTAGGATGACTTGAGGGTGAGTAATTTGTGGGCTAATTTTCATTTTTGGGTGAACTAACCCTTTAAATCTTGATTTTTTTTTCAAGATTTTCTTCACAATTCTGAGATTTTTTTTCTCAGAATTGTGAGTTATATATATATATATATATATATATATATTATGAGATATAAACTCGCAATTCTGAGCAGTCCCCCCCACCCTCTCAAAATTTGACTTTATAACTTGCAATTGTAAGTTTATATCTCACAATTCTGTGAAAAAAAAAAAATCAGATTTTTTTATTCAGTGCCGGAAACGGGCTTCCATACCTTTGCACTCTCTCCCTTTCCCATTTTATCTATTTGACTCTTTTCTCTTCCTCTTTAATGTCTCCTCACTTTATCTCTCCTTTTCATTTCTTACACCAGGAGGCATATTTATTCTCTGTCTATCAGGTTAAAGTGTTTCCATGGGTTTCAGCATTGTACTGTAACCAATATATTTCTGGATCATGTTGTAAACTGTGCATAAGCTGTCAATTAACTGAAATAGTGTTCATATTAGTAAAATATATTGACTTTTACATTAAAAAAACTCAAATTACACTAGTATACATTAGTTTTAAAGAATAACAATATAAATATTTCAAAAAAAACTTTTAAAATAGTATCTAAAAATTATAAAATGGCTAATCATTACGGCTGTGACAAACTAAAGCCTGGCCTAAAGACTATTTTTTAAAGGGATAAGCTCTTCATTATGGCCACGTTGTCAGAGAAGGATCAGTAGACAGATGCAATTGCAGGTATGCTCTCTTTATTGAGAATAAAGCAAGCCAAAATAGTCCTAAATCCAAAGGACATAATCCAGTATAGAGCAGGCAGTAGTCAGGCAATAGCTGAACAGGAAACTGGGAGCAATGATCCAAAGTACAAGTCTTAGTCAAAAAACACCAGGAGAACATAGAGCATCCAAAAAGGCATAGACAAGTCACAACACCAGATAAAGAGTTGATACTTCACAAAGCATGTAGAATTGAGTCTCTTTATATAGGGTGTCTAATCAGTGTGAACTGCTTGCATGTGCATCTAATCAGAAGTCAGGTGATTTAGAGCGCTGCCAGGTATTCTGGGATATGGAGTCCAGGGCGGTCCTATTTGAAATCTGAGGTGCTTGCTGTGAATTGTAGTTCACTGACCTGACACACGTGATTTGATATGTTATGTAATTTATAAATATCCATGAGTTCCCAAATACTTTTTGGGCCACTGTACATAATGATCTTATGTATTTAAATAACTGAATAACTTTGAAACTTTAAATGAATGCATAATTAATGTTAATATGCTGGATATGCCCACAACAGTCTGTCTGGAGCAGCCATGTCCGCCCTCCAGTTCATGTCAGTTCAGGGTGAACGCCCACTGACAGATGTTGGGAAACACTTAGTTTAAGTATGTTGACTGTTTTTTAGGGGAAAAGAGGGCTGGACATGATGATGCACACAGAGCATGAATGTGAAAGTGCAGAAGAAGGAGAGCACGGGCTATGTTTTAACACTTCTCATCATGATCGTTTTTTGGTATGTATGTGTTTCTCTACATAGAATCTTTCCAAATATCGCATGGATTATAAAAGAAATGAAGTGTATTTTTAATATTGATTGTCATTTTCTATCTATCTATCTATCTATCTATCTATCTATCTATCTATTTATATATCTATCTATCTCTCTATCTATCTATCTATCTATCTATCTATCTATCTATCTTTATCTATCTATCTATCTATCTATCTATCTATCTATCTTTGCATGCTTCCTTTGGGTTTGTTCTTATGGTTTTGTTCTTTGGTCTATCCCTGTCTTTTCTACTTTACTAATTTTTGACCTACTTTTTTCACCCTTGTTTTCTATTATGAAATTTTTTTTTTACTTTTCCACTCCCTGTCCAGTGTTATTGTCCTTCTCTTTCCTGTGTGTGGGTCCGTGCTGTCAGCTGGATGGGTGCAATCACCTGGACATCCACAAGGGTATGATCCCTATTCCAACCTGACTTGGAAAAAGTGTGCTCCGACCGGTCACAAAATCACACTCACTCTCATACATCTGGACCTAGAAGAAAGCGTTGAGTGTGAGGATGACGCCTTGAAGGTATGTGTTTGAGATAGGTTTTTTTAAAAAGTGAAAATTGTATCTCTGTGTACTTAGAAGTGCAGTTTTATGTTAAAGGAATAGTTTACCCAAAAATGAAAAGTTGCTAAAAAGTTACCCTCAGGCCGACCAAAATGTAGATGAGTTTGTTTCTTCATTGGAACAGATCTGGAGAAATTTAGCATTACATCACTCTTTCACCAATGGATCCTCTGCAGTGAATGGGTGCCGTCAGAATGAGAGTTCAAACAACTGATAAAAACATAGCAATAATCCACATATCAACATGAATCCTGTCCATCAATTAACATCCTGTGAAGCAAAAAGCTGCGTGTTTGTAAGAAACATTTCTATTATTAAGGCGTTTAAACTTTATACCGGTGCTTCTGGACAAAATATGAGTCCATAATCCTTAATAACACTTCCCCAAGTGAAGACGTCCCCTGTTGTCCTCTCACATCAAAATCCACTGACATATTTCTCTACAACTGTTTTGGACTGTTTTTGTTTGTAAATAGTGCTTGATCTGTGCATATTTCTCTCCTGATTCAGACAAGATGACTTTTTCACTGGAGTAGGCAATATAAAGGATAGAGGATTCATATTTTAGTGAAAGCAATGGTTTGAAGTTAAAAACATCTTGATGGGTTCTTTATTCGAGCAAGTGATGTAATGCTAAATTTCTCCAAATCTGTTCAGATGAAGAAACAAACTCATCTACGTCTTTTTGCCCGAGGTTGAGTACATTTTCAGCAAATTTCCATTTTGTGGCGAACTATTCCTTTAAAGAGAGTGTTTGTGTGACAGTAAGATCTACTACAGTGTATATTTTACATAGATTATTGAGACGTTGTGTATTGTAAGTGACAACAATTTTTGTCCAGTTATATGCAGATGAGGTGCTTCTTTTCACTCTGTGTGAACACAAGTCCATGAAGGAGCTGCAGGCGTCTGTCAATCCTTTCCTCCACTCTTCCCCTGGTGGTTGTCTCTCTGTTTCATTTCTCGCAGACTACTCAAACACTGAGAGACACACTGGATTTCGAGGCTTTTACACCATACAGGGTGAGTAATCGATGATGAGTAATACATTGACTACTGGGCAGAAAGCATATGAGATTATTTGTGGGTCACTGAGAGTGTTATTGGTTATTGCTGATCTAAGTTTTAACCACAAATCCTGCTGACTTATAGATGTTGATGAGTGTAAGGACCCTGAAAATGAGTGCACCCAACTCTGCAATAACTACATTGGAGGTTATCGCTGTTTCTGCAGACCAGGTTACATCCTTGACTCTGATAAGCACACCTGCCAAGGTAATGATGAATGGTTGTGGTTGAATGAGATTTTGAAACGTGTATTTTGGCTGTCTTGTTGATTTAGTGCAATTAATTATGAAAGGAATACAGTCAACCAGTCATTATTAAAAATAATTCTTGTTTTTATTCCGCATTTTACATAGCTACTTAGTAAGTAAATATATACATGGACATGAAATATTGATTTGAAATCAAATAATTTCATAATTTGTATATGCTTCCACTAAGAAAAAAGATTAAAATGTGCTAAACAATCAGCATAGCAACAAGACTAAACTAAGACTAAAGTTTTTAATAATCATTGTAATTCTATGGGAATAGGGAACTCCACACTGCTATAATGACACAGAGAAACTATATTGTTGGAATCACTTTCAGAATGATTTTTCCAGGTGATGAATGATTAAAACATTGAAAGCCAACCTGAATTCAAGAACTTGAGCATTTAACATGGCAGACAACATGACTGCAGCATGCACTTATAATAAAAAGAATGTGATTGTCCATTTGACTCTGCCTTTACTCATGAACTGAAAAACTACATTATAAAAACCCATAGGACAATCTTGAGGGAACCAGTGGCAAATAAGCCTTCAGGGTTTTGACGTCACGGCTGCAGTACTTAATTGTCTTCAAGTTTTCGCTAATCCACACAAGACATGTTTTTGAAACGTACATCTTTAAATTGGTTATGCAATATAAGTCTTTAATTTGACATACGTAATTAAGTTGATTCATTTTTTATTTACTTGACAGACCTATTTTATACATAATCCCTAAAGCAGTGACACAGTTTTGTTTTCTCTCTGTGTGTCAGTTAGCTGCAGTGAAGATCACACAGGCTCTCAAGAAGGTGTGCTGATGTCACCTGACTGGCCCGAGCCGTACCCTGAAAACTCTTTGTGTTCTTACACTCTGGCTGTAGAAGAGGGTCTGCAGTTTGAGCTGACGTTTGGGGGGGTATTTGATGTGGAGAAAGAGAATGGACAGTGCATCGACTCATTAACTGTATGCAACATGTTTAATGCAATTTGAAGCAATTGAATTGTTCCTTTCTCTTTGTATTTCTCCTCGTTGACCTCTTTTCTCCTTCTGTATTCATTCCATCTAGATAAAACCTCTCTATGGTGACATTAAGACATTTTGCGGAAGGGATGTCCCTCCGTCCCTCCTCACAAGGTCTCAGCGTGTTGAGATTATCTTCAGGACAGACCATAAAGGAGCAAACCGAGGGTTTGGCCTCAGTTACAAAACGAGAGGTGTGCCTGTTGCCAACCCATCCTTAACACTAAACAAGGATATACTGCATGTTCAGGATTGGTGGGACAACATAATCTGAGAATCTTCCATCGAAAAACTCATGTTGATGTGTCACTAATCTGAATATTGATGGTTGATTGAAAAGTGCTGAGAGTTGTTTCTTTACATGTTATGTTGTTGTTTGTTTGCTTTCTTACAGGGATGAAATGTACTGGACCTGTGACACCAAAATCTATTCTGAACCCGCAGCATTCTGAATATCCCATGGGCTACAAAGTTACAGTGAAATGTGACAAAGGATATGTATTAAAATCAGTAAGTATTTCAGGCTGATTGATTTGACCTTCTAAGGCTGAAGGGCCACAGATTAAAGTTATGGGTTTGCTGAGAAACATTTTAGAAAATGTACTTTTAAATATCTATTAAAATTTGTAATATAATATTAGTAAATAAAGTCTCATGAAATATAATTCAGTTAAATTGAAAATATTTAACAGATCAATTTAAAAAAAATTACCCTTATGACTGGTTTTGTGGTCCAGGGTCACATATTAGGAAATTATATTTTAATAAATATAATTGAAATGCATATTGCTTTAAAATTTGGATATTATGTTTTGCTGTTAGATTATATCAGTCGGCATGATATATCAACATGTACTTTAGTTTATGAGTCAAACCTTTTTTTTTAATCATTGAAACTCGCATTTAGCATGAAATGTTCCATAGCATGAATCAGCTGAGGTTGAGTATGAAGCCACATGCCAGAAGAATGGACAGTGGAGTCCTGTTATCCCCTGTGAACGTGAGAAAATGTCTTCTTATAATACCTTCTTGTCTTGATTTCTGAACAATTTGCTTTTTTTATAGACATAGGCTAATTCATTTTTAACTGACCATTTTTCTCTCTCTCTCTAATCTTAGAATTAAATAGGCTGTTTCACTGCCGTTCTCCCTATATACAGTAAATTATGTCATGCAATGTTACAAGCTCACAAAACCTAGCACAAACTTGTGGCATACAATTGGATGCATGGTGGGCACACCAAGAGTACAATGCCCAGAAAATATTTGGAAGCTCACTAGGTTTGGAGACACATCCAGAATGCAGGAAGCTGAAAATGTTCATGTGTCATAAAGAAAAGCACTGTAGCATTACATCACTCTCTCACCAATGGATCCTCTGCAGTGAATGGGGGCCGTCAGAATGAGAGTTCAAACAACTGATAAAAACACTGCAATAATCCACATGTAATCAACACAAATCCTGTCCATTAATTAACATCCTGTGAAGCAAAAAGCTGCGTGTTTGTAATAAACATTTCTATCATTAAGGCGTTTAAACTTAAAAGCACTTGTTTTCTTCCTTAGCTGTGGAATGCGGTATTCCAGAGCTTCCTGAATTAATGGAGCTATCAGAAAAAGATCCTTCAACAACTTATCTGAACCAGATCAGTCTCAAGTGTGAAAATGAATTTTATCAACTGGATAAAAATGGTGAGATGTGTATGGTTTATGTGAACTATTTTGATGTAATTCTTACCAAAATACTAATTAGTTCTACATTTTTCACTATCTTCGCTTTCCTCAGGTAATTTTACCTGTAATGCTGATGGTAACTGGGTGTCTGAGAGTGGTCAAAAATTAACTGAAGATTTGCCTAAATGTGAACCAGGTATTCATTCTGAATACACCTATAAAGTATAAACCCAGATATACTTTATCTTACATATCTCTTTTTCATATATTTCTTATTTCTCTCTCTTTCTCTTTTAGTGTGTGGAATTAATACAGACACCTCTTTTGGTGGAAGAGTCTTTGGTGGGAAGCCAGCATTAATTAAACAGATTCCCTGGCAGCTCTTTCATAAGAAAATTCCCAGAGGTGGTGCATCTTTAATCAGTGATTACTGGGCTCTAACAGCAGCTCACGTAGTGGATGGATACGAAACAACCACAATGAATTGGTTAGGGGGAATAGTTGATGGTAAAAGCCAAAACCCAGTCTCTATGGAGACTGAGAAGATCATAATTCACCCAAATTATCAAAGAGTTGGTAGAGATTCTCCATCTAACTATGATAATGATATTGCACTCATCAAAATGTCTACCAGGGTGCCTCTAGGTCCACACATCAGGCCAGTGTGTCTCCCAAAGAAAAAAAATGAACCTGTTGAGGAGGGCACAATCTCAGGATTTGGAAGAATGAAAGAAGATCAAAAAAGTAGATATCTGCTTTATGGACATGTCCAGATACATCCACTTGATGAATGTGATTCAGAGGGTTTGCCTGTCACCGATAACATGATCTGCGCTGGAGGAGACGAAGTAGACAGTTGTCAAGGTGACAGTGGAGGTCCTTTGTTTTCTCCTTTTCTGGGCTATGGGTCTCCAGACAAGCCTTATCGTCTTACAGGCATTGTTTCATGGGGTCCTATTGGATGTGGGAATAAAAGCTTTAAGGGCTACTATACTAAAGTCCAAAACTACCTGGATTGGATCAAGGAAACCATAGAAAAAAACTAACATCAAAGCACTAAAATAATATACACCTACACCAATTGCTAACTGTAATAAAGTTACTCTTTGCTGTATCTGATCTATGTATACGCATCTGCTATTTCTATGAATAATTCAGAATTTTAAAACTTTTATATTAAGTTCTTTTATACTCACCAATAAAACCATTTTCACATGTAAAGATTTTCAGCATCTTATTTCCTATTTTATATCAAATGTTCTGGCAAGGCCATTTTTGTCTAATGTTAACAACATTACACTAATTTCAAAGGTAATCCAGCAGGTAAAGTGCCCGTGGGTTGCCCAGCCTGTCACATCTCTCGTTTTTCTTTTATGTGTTTTTCATGTTGCAGTCGTGCCTTTCCAGATTAGTGTTCATCTTCAGCCAAATCAAACAAACCTGACTTTTAAAGGTTTTCCACCTGCGTTGCATCCCATATGAAACAGTGAAGATTTATGAATTATGATTTATTTCCTCAAAACTGCTTTAGAAATGCCTTCTTTGTATCTGACAAGGATGGAATCTAATAATTTGTAAAGAAAGATTCATGAAAATGATCTCTGTAGACTTTAACCCTTACTGTTTGAGTAAACAGGTTTAAAACGCATGGTTTACGGGAAAAGTGCTCACATCTCTCACTCTCTTTCTTCTGCCATAGCCAAATCAAACAAGTTTACCATTTTTGATGACTTTTAGACTCTTGTTCGCTCATATGTGATTGTTCACCACATACACTTTATCACAAGAAAACTTCATGACTGCATAAACAGTTCAGTCAAACAGCTACTGACATCTGCGTACTTGTTATGGATGGAATACATCTAATAATTTGGTAAGTTGTTTTTAGATTTTATTCTTCAAATTTGCATATATTACAAAATAGAATTTAAATTGTGTGATTAATTTAATAACAGTCATTGGTGGATGTCAACATTTCATAACAATCTCATAACATCCCATGTGTATTTAGTCTATTAACTAAATTATTCCAGCAACACGATTGATTGTGATCTTTTTCTGTTTTCTACTGAAACACTGATTCAGCCTGCTGTGGGCATGTGTGAATGTGTGTGAGTGTGAGCCAGCCATGTTTGGGGAGGTGTCTTCTCCACAGTACCCTCAACCATATCCAGCAAATTTCCAGGAACAATGGGACCTGGAGGTGCCTCAAGGCTACCAGATCCAGCTAACGTTCAATCACCTGGACATTGAGCCCTCTCCAGACTGTTATTACGATTCGGTCTCGGTTAGTGACGCTTCCACTTAGAACTTCAGTATCATGTGGATGTCTTCATATAAAATACACAATGAGTGTTGTGACCTCATTTGAGTTGCACAATCTGCTGTGTTGTATTTTGTGTTGTGGGGAAACAACTCCAAAGAAAGTCATACTCCATGCACTATAAATTAGGTTCAAAATGTCATTGTGACTACATTTGGCTTTATAAGACATTTATTTATCAAAGCCTATTTAGTTTCTAATGCATCAGCACTTGTGATTTTTTTTATGTGCAGGTTGTGTCTGATAATAAGGTTCTAGGGAAGTTTTGTGGTCAGAATTCCATAGACAGGTTTCACCCGGGTGACAAGCCCATCTTGGCTCCTCGTAACCGTCTGCAGCTGGTTTTTCTAACAGATAACTCAAATCACGAGTCACACTTGGGATTCACCGCATTCTATCAGGCTGTTGGTGAGTTATATACATATTTGAAGCGCATTACAATATTGATTAGTATTGTATTATATTGTATATTTGATTGTAGCTGTTTTTCCATCCACAAATTTTTATGAAAATTTTGGGATACAGAGGGGGGGAAAGGGCGAATAGAAATGCTAAGGCATGCAGTTATGTTTTTTTTTTAAAATTCAATAAGAAGATATGCACAAAACCAAATAAATTGCGTTCCCAAACTTCAGGCATCTGAGGCACCAATTAGTTTTTTTGTGCCAATTTCACAGGAAATGACAGTTTTCTTCTCTTGGACACGTGGGATGGAAATGTGCTATATTCTCAGTTCTTTAATGCAATATTGCAATTTTCTGTAAGTTAAATTTAATAAGATAAATTCACAACTTAGGATAGAAACTGATACTATCTACAGTATACATTGATACACCATAGTTGGTGCAGACAAGTGACTGTCTGTCTTTATAAGTGAGTCATTGAATCACTCGCTCAACCATTTCGTTTTAAAAACACTGATTCAACTATGGTGTGTTGCTCTGTGACACGGAATGGTCAATTCATCGTTGGCTTTGTTTGAAACTATTTTCATTGCCACAACAAAAATAGACATACTAACTGGTCTAAAATATTGTGTCTGAAATTTGATAAATATTTATTTCTTGTTTATTTCTTGTTGTATAAACGCAATATGCTGAATATTGGAACAACAGTACTGTTGCTTGTGTTGTATGTTATTTAATTAAACATAATTAAATAATTCAGTGCTGTAGTAACGCCGTAACTTTTTGTGTGCATCATTTAATGCTTCTACACCTGTTCCCTTAGACATAGATGAGTGTTCCTCTTCCAGTGTGGAAAACGCACCATGTTCACAGATATGCCTCAACACTCTTGGCTCCTACCTGTGTGCCTGTCACCATGGTTACATGTTACGGGCCGACCAACGCACCTGTGTCTGTGAGTGTGTTCATTAATAAATCCCCAGGCGCTGTGATGTTTACATTTCCAGCACACTGCTTATTTGATGGATGTTAGTGGTTCTAAACACAGTTTTAATTTTCTAAAAGATGTTTTACCATGTTTCTGGAATTTTTTCTAAATGTTTAAACATTTTTTAAATTGTGATTTTTAATAGTTTATTTGCAATTTCTATTTACAATTTTAATTGCATTTAATCATTGCATTCTAATGAATGGTCATCAAAATAATAGCATAAAGAAAACAATATAGTTATACGAATAATGTAATATATAAACAATAAACCAGGGTTATCATTAACTAAAACGAAAACTATTAAAAACATTTGTATGAACTGAAATAAAGCTGAAATAAAATAAAATACAAATATTGAATGAAAAATAATAGTAAACAAACAAAATGTTAAAAGCACATAGCAAAATTACAACAAAAAAAATTCTACAAAATTACAAAAATCTAGAATGAAAACTAACAATATAAAAATAAAAGCTAATTCAAAATATCAACAAAATGTTAACAAAAACTGTCATAGTACATAAATATACTAAAAAAAAACACACCATATAAACCATAATCTAACTTTACATACAGGCGAAAAGAGTGATAACCTGTAGCAAGTGGTATGTGTTTCTTCCCTGTGTTAGTGGAGTGTGGAGGTGGGGTGCACAGTGAATTAGAGGGGACCATCTCGAGTCCTGGGTTCCCAGACATGTCCCCTCTTGATCTGGACTGCGTCTACACCATCTCTGTGCAGCCAGGCTTCATGATCACTCTCAACTTCAGCCAGAACTTCCACATAGAGCAGGTCTACAATCAAGGACAGACATGCCTCTTCCATTGGCTGCAAGTATGCTTTGCTATATGTTATATATCTTCATGAAATATCTTCATATTTGTTCATTTTTAGGTTTATTTCTATGTTTATCTGCTTTTCAATCATTCTCAGGTGTCTGTCCAAGGAAAAAAGCCCCAAAAGTACTGTGGCGGAAAAAGCCCCGAAGTCCTGAACACAGGCGCTCACTTTGTCCAGCTGGAGTATCACACTGACAGATACGGACAGAGTCAGGGGTGGAGCTTACATTACACCACACAGAGTGAGAAAGAAAACTTTTTTTTTTCTTG
Organism: Sinocyclocheilus rhinocerous; assembly: GCF_001515625.1. Classification (NCBI taxonomy): domain Eukaryota; kingdom Metazoa; phylum Chordata; class Actinopteri; order Cypriniformes; family Cyprinidae; genus Sinocyclocheilus; species Sinocyclocheilus rhinocerous. The sequence continues at coordinate 375,886 of NW_015660014.1, read as the reverse complement.
GAAAAACAGTGGATACCAGAACACTAATATTATAAATCCTCAAATATCTGTGGTGCTAATTAGTCCAATTTCCTCACATCTTTTTTAAAGGGGTACAGTGTCCACATCCAGGCATTATCGGCAATGGAACAGTCACACCAAATTTTGCCCAGTACTTGTACAGAGACTACATTCATGTGCGCTGTAAGCCAGGATACAAGCTCATGATGGTGAGGTTTACAATAATGCTGATAGTAAAGCAAGAACTTTAAGGGGACATTCACAAAGAAGTGTTTTTGTGGTTAAAAATGCGAGACACGGGGCAGTGGAATGAAAGACACATATTAAAAAAGCTGATCATTTGTAGACACCGTGTCATGTGTGAGATGCTGCAAAAGATAGATACAATACATGAGCGCAACAGTAAAGCACGTTTACATAGAAAACCCATAGAAAAACAGCGCAGTGGAACACAAAAATGAATTGTGTGTGAACAGCCCCTAAGAGTGCATTAATGATTATAGACAAGGATTCGATGGGGAAATATGGTGATGATTTCATAAAGCATTTACCTTTGCCTTCTTAAAGGGAGAGAAGGAGATTTCAAGTTTTAAGTCCATATGTCAGAGTAATGGAAAATGGCATTTGACACTGCCAGAGTGCAAGAGTGAGTAAATACTCATCACCTGATTTTGCATTGGACTACACTGTATCCATTTATCATTTCATTCCTATGTATCATCCACATTACAGTTATTGACTGTGGAGCTCCAAAGCTGCTGTTGAATGGAGACTTTCAGTTTATCAGTGGAGAAAACAATGAATATCTTTCGGTCATAGAGTATCACTGCAATGAGCCATACTACAGATTTAAGGATACTGCCAAAGGTCAGATACTGTACAAAACCCACCGTTGTTCTTTGTGATTGATTGAATCATGACCTCATTTCCTTTCTTTCTTTCACTTGTGTAGTAACATACAGGTGTGCAGTTGAAAGAAAATGGACAGAAGTCAACAACAATGATATTATTCCACCTTGTTATCCTGGTAATAATTGTGGCTTGACAAACAGACAGATAAAGAGAGATTTTATTATTATTATTATTATTATTTTGCGCATTTGCACTATTATTATTTAACTTTATTTTACATTACACATATGTTCATATGTTTGTTTCTTTTTTACATTTTTTAGAGTGTGGAATGAACACAGAAGTCAGTGTTGGTGGCAGAGTCTTTGGTGGGATGCCAGCCAGACCAGGACAGATTCCCTGGCAGCTTCTCCATAAGACTCAAACCAGAGGTGGTGCATCTCTGATCAGTGATTACTGGGCTCTTACAGCTGCTCATGTGGTAGATGGACTTGAAAACATTAACATGACTTGGCTTGGTGGAATAATTAATGCTAGGAACCAAAACCCAGTCATTATGGAGGCAGAGAAGATTATAATTCACCCAAATTATCAGAAGGTTTCTTTCAGGGGTCATCAAACAAACTATGATAATGATATTGCACTGATCAAAATGTCTGCTAGAGTGCCTCTCGGTCCAAACATCAGGCCAGTGTGTCTGCCAAACAAAACTCATGAATCTGTAATGGAGGGTACAATGGGAACAGTATCAGGCTTTGGAGGGTTTAAAGATGGCTTAACAAGTGAAATTTTACAATATGGGCATATTCAGGAATATTCTTCTAAACAGTGTGTTTTCGAGGACCTGCCTGTCACTGATAACATGTTCTGTGCCGGAGATGATATTAAACGTGTTGACAGTTGTCAAGGTGACAGTGGGGGTCCTCTGTTCTTCCCCATGTTGGGTCATGGAACTAAAGAGCAGCGCTACGAGGTGAGGGGCATTGTGTCATGGGGTCCTGTAAGATGTGGTCAAAAAAATGTTTCTAAAGCTTACTACACTAAAGTGCAGAACTACCTGGGCTGGATTGAAGAAACAATGGCAAATAATTAACATCCGCTGTGCAAGATGATTTTGTCCCCTGTAAGACATAAAACAAAAATCTAATAAAAAACGAACCTCTCACTGACCATTTCTATTTATTTATTTTCTATAAAAAGGGTAGCACATATTGTAAACAAACCACAATTTAGACCTACACTATAGAAGTACTGCCTAAAATTGTGTCTGCAGACTTTAACTTTTCCCTCTGGCCTAAAAAGTCTCTCTATCACATATATTTTGCTTTCACTGTTTTTGTAGCACAGCCAAATCAAACAAATATGTCTTTTAACATGACTGTTAGACCCTTGCGCTGTCATTAGAGAGGCACCGCAAGCATAGCCATGGAAAAACTACGGAAACACCTTTTACCTTCTTTATAATTTTTGTGAAAAAGCTGTGTGTCTGCTATGGCTTTCCTTTTTAAGTGTTTCCTCACTTCAAAATACTGTAAAATCTAATCACAGTAAAGATTTATATTGCCTTTTAACTGGCTTTTAGCTCATTTGAACTGCACAGTCATTTGAGCAACAGTAATATACAATCTTATGTCATTTTATTTTGCATTCAGCTTGTGTCTGATAAGAAGGTTATGGGGAAGTTTTGTGGCCAAAATTCCACAGACAGTTTTCACCCAGGTCACAAGCCCATGTGGTGTCTGGTAACCATCTCCAGCTCTTTTTTCTAAATGATGATTCATACCCTAAATCACACACAGGATTTAGTGCATCCTACCAGGCTGCTGGTGAGCATTTAGTTCCTGAATGGATCAGTGTTTTTGAATGAATCATTTCAGCGACTCACTCATAAAGTGAATCTGTTAAGTAAATTAAAAAGACTGAAAAAACGCCACCCACTGCCGCAACAATGTAACCTGCAAAAAGAGCCACTGAACAATGTATATAAAGTTCATTTCCCCTATTTAACTGTATAGAGTAAACGTTTTGTTATCCCAAATAGTAGGTGGATGTGTTACTGTAAATAAATTTCTGAAGAAATTACTGCAAAGGGGGAAAAAAATCCTGGCTGACTTAATTTTTAGTTAGTGTGGCTCTATGAGTATCTGCTAATTACATTATAATAAACTAACTTAACTTAAAAAAATATGCTGTCACTACTTACTGTACAAACCAGTGTAGCTTATCTAATGGCATTACCTTTCAATCAGTGATTTATCAGTTTTTAACCCTCTGGGATCTGAGGGGGTTTTCGGGCCCTGGAGAAGTTTTGACATGCCCTGACATTTGTGCTTTTTTCAGTTGCTTACAAACATTTGAATGTCTAAAGTTTAATAACACCGTAATCAGCACAAACTGGGCTACAATAATATGTGAGCAGCATGTATGTACATGATTGTGTTTTTGGGAAAGCAACATTTATGCGTGGTTAGTGAAAAACAAAAATGTTAAGGTCACTGAAATAAGGCCATAAAACACATACAGAACATTTGTTCACAAGACTTTTGAGAACTGGATATTGTAGCCTAGAGTTTTTGCTTCAAACTGATGTGAAAATAATTTCATCATCAGACCATGGTGAGTTGGAAGAACAACAGTGCAAAGAGAGAGACAAGAAATAGGAGTTTTGTATTGTTTACCCTAGTTAAAGCTTAATTAATATGGAAAAATCCACCAATGCTAGTAAAATATACAAATAAAAAGGTTAGTAATCATATTTGCTTCAAGTGTTTTTATTTATCCTGAAAGGTGGAGGGGAGGAACGGTGCAGGGGGGCTTCAACACAATTTTTTCCTAGGGCCTTCAAATGTCAAGAACTGGATTCTGCCAGATATGATACAACATCAGTGTGTTATGACACTTTTTTTTTAATTCTAACATTCAGTTTACCTTGCTTAATTATCTCTGCTCTTTTTTCTTTGCCACTACTGGCTGTGAAGATCCAAAACCCATGCTAAAGGTGTTCAGTTTATCAATGGATCCATCAACGAGTATCATTCAGTCATTGAGTATTACTGCAATGAGCCATTCTAAACATTTGAAGGAACTCCTAATGGTCAGACACTGATTTTCATTCATGTTATTTCACTATTTTCAACCACTTAAAGTAAATTTTTGCTCAGAGCTGTGGGAACGGAGCGAGGCCGGTGGAGTAGGCCCAGAGCCATAGAGAGAGTTGCGACAACTCCGTTCACTCCAATGGACCAGTTTTTTACAGCAATGGCGGATCGTGGAGCCGCTCAATAGTTCCCGGAAGTTAGCGCTCATACTATCAGCGCCGTAGAGATGCAGCAGAAGAGACCGCTGTGATGAACTTTTAAAAGGTAAGACATTTATAGAACAAAATTGTATATTATCAGCACAGTTAATCAAAATGCCATGTACATTAAAACAGATTATTATTAGATTATTCCTCACTTAATTAGTAGATTTACGGGATGTTATTCATTCTCTTCATGCAGTTTCATCCATCGTTGTGTAATTAAGGCTTTTAAAAGTGATTTTGCTGGTGGGGAGTTATTTAATAGACTTGGATATATTGAAAAGGATGCAGATGGACCTAAGTGAGAACGAAAAGTTTGAAATAGACGAGCAGTTTTCATTTCAGAATCATGCTAGGCTAAATTAAAAAAATATATACATTATATACCACTATATTATATATATATATATATCACAGTAAACCTGTAAATTATTACTGTATTTTATACTTAAACGTCTTAGCTACTAAAGAAGTACTGTGTTAAAGGAACAGACTGAGCAGTGATGCCACAGGACTGCAATGTGATGGA
>NW_015660014.1:366175-366630 GCF_001515625.1 Sinocyclocheilus rhinocerous | reverse complement strand
CTGACAAACTGTGGTGTAAAACACTGTATATTTAACACTTGCCGTTGATAACTTTGATGTAATGTCGTGTTAATTCCTCTTTGCTAGCTAATACATTAGCGTTGCCGAGCTGGTTAATCTTCAAATAATAAGATACGGCAATAAACCATAAACGTTCAAAAGTTTTTTTTAAGGAATAAAGAAGCTTGAAATGCTTACCTGTTCTTTTTCGTGACTCTTCTTTGAGTGAGCTCAGCTCAGCTCAGCTGTGATTGGACGGGCTGACGTCACGGGACTGACTAGATAACTTTTGAATATTTTGAATATTTTAAGAAAACACACTAAAATATATATAGGTATGTTGCAAACAATTTATTTTTAAATAAAAAAAATAAAAACTGTTGAAAAGTTAGTCAACTAAATTTGTTTATTTAAATGTAGCTAAAATAAATTGATTGCAACCACTTTCCTTAAAA
>NW_015660014.1:359735-366163 GCF_001515625.1 Sinocyclocheilus rhinocerous | reverse complement strand
ATAAATATAATAATATAAATAGTAAATATATTTAGTATTGTTTATGTATTTATTTGATTAGCTTTTAATTAGTTATAATAACCTATAGCCCTATACTCTATACAAACATATTTTCTCCAAAAACATTATTTGTTATAAGTATTTGTATAAGTCTGTTCAACATGATGCAGTCGTGTTTGAACGGGAAACCTGATATAATGGTGTTAAATCAAAAGGAATTGTTTAAATAAAGTGAACAGCATTATATTTTTTTTCTCAGTGAGCAGTGTTCTTTGTCATCCCTGTAATAACACGACTCTTTAAAAGAGGATCAGTTCTGTTGTACAGTTAAGTGATGGAACATTCTGTGGAATTATGACACTGGTGGCTTTCAAGTGTGAGGATGGGGCATCTTCTGCATCCAAACAGATTGTTTTAGCTAAAGAGCTTTATTTCTCCATACAATTTATAATGATATGTTATAATAATGCAATGATAATATTAATGCAGAGTGAGTGAACTTCAGTTTTTGGCCATGCAATACAGACAGTGTTTACTCAAAAATGTGACTACAAATATACTACGACTTCAGGTTATTTAATAATGTACTTTGAAAGTATACTTTCAATGCATTGTTACAATGATCACTTTCAGCACACAGTTAAAACATATTCATAAAATATATTTAAGTAAAGTGGAAATAAATATACTTATAAAAAACAAACAGAACATTCAATTCAAGTATATTTTTGTAAAATATATTTTTAGAAAATATACTAAATTACAATTGTTTTAAAGTGTGTTAAAAGTTGTATTGTGAAAATAGACAAAAGCATGATGCTAATATACTTTTTATATATTTAAAGATAGTAAATTTTTTGTTAGTATATTTGCAATGTACTATTAAAACAGGTAATATATTACAAATACAATAAAGTATACTTTTTTTTCACTAGGGTAGGCCTAATTGATAATGAGCGTCACCTGCACCACGCACCGGTATACTAATTAATAATTATTACTTTATAATTTATAATTATAACAACTACAACTCTTTACGAAAGGGTTGAATCATTATCACAGGGAGAGTTTGGTTGTATTGTTCCCTTTTACTAATTTGTTAGACCGTAATATCAAACAGAACACAAACTGTTGACCCTTTTATAAACTCAAATGAAATAGTCCAAATAATGAAACTCCATAAATTGGCTCACTGGTCACAACACACCAGCCCCTTAGTCCATAGAAATGAAAAGTAACGATCAAGATAATACTCATCAGTCTCTTGACTCAGTCCTTTTCTGCTTTGAGGAAGGCAGAAAACTGAAAATCCAGATGAAAAAAAAATCAAATGTCACCAAAATGAGAAACCAGAGTGTGCACTTATAAAACAGCTCAAATGTCTCAGAGATCATTTTGGACCATTGCTTTGGAGTTAAAGGGACAGTTCACCCAAAAATAAATATTCTGTCTTTAATTACTCACCCTCAAGTCGTTCCAAACCCGTAAGACCTTCGTTCATCTTCAGAACACAAATTAAGGTATTTTTGATGAATTCCGAGAGCTTTCTGACCCTGCATAGATAGCAAGGGAACTACCATGTTCAAGGTTCGGAAACGTAGTAAGGACATCGTTAAAATAGTGACATCATGTGACATCAGTGGTTCTATCGTATTTTATGAAGCTACAAGAATACTTTTTGTGCACAAAGAAAAGAAAAATAACAACTTTATTCAACAATTTCTTCTCTTCCTTGTCAGTCTTTGCCGCACTTTTACGAGAATACCACGACACGTGTGGTGCTGCTGTTCTGATGTAGAACGTCCATCTCTCTTAGTTCATCACCTGCTATATTCTGGTTCAAATGAGAAAGGCTGGGCAAAAAATAGCAAATCATCCTCTCTGTTGAAATCTTATGAAGACTGTTTCATGTATAGCGTGCGTCTTCTTTTGCTTGTAAATAAGGCGCAGTGCATCCGTGTTCTACATAAAAAAGACGCATGCTTCGTGGTACTGTCGTGAACACACGTCGAAGGCAGACACTTATTAATCACGGACACCTGCATCCACTTATCACACCATTCAAAAACACACGCACCTCAGTCACTCGTCAGCTGGTCTCAAGGTTGCAAGCTTGTCAGCACGGAGCCCTTGCCTACCTGTCTGCCTGTCGATCCGGGAATCCTCTATTCTATGTGAAAGGACCCGACCAGTGATACTAAGATAAGACTGCTTCCTCTGCTTTTGTTGCACACCTTAATGTGACAGAAGACCAGCTCCTACATTATATGCAACAAAGACTCTCATGGATCCTCGGAGCACAACCTCCCCTGAGCCTCTCTCGCCGACCATCACCACCGCACCATCAACCTGTCCCATGGCCCGGCCCGTGAGCTTCTCGGGTGAGGCAGCCTCCTGCAGCGGGTTCTTGCTGCAATGTTCCCTCTACTTCGAGTTACAACCACAGTTGTTTGTGACGGAACGGGCGAAGGTGGCGTTCATCATCTCGCTGCTGTCCGGAAGAGCCTTGCAGTGGGCTGAAGCCTTGTGGAACTCGCAGAGCCCTTGGATTCACTCGCTGGATCGCTTCGTTAAACACTTCCGGGAGGTATTCAGCCAGTTAACCACGGAGATTCCGGTACATGACGAGCTCTTCCAACTGTTGCAAGCGGATTCATCAATCCACGAATACACGCTGCACTTCCGCACCCTTGCCGCCAGCAGCGGCTGGAACGAAGTGGCTCTGCTCTCGGCCTTCCACCGTGGTCTGAACCCTGTCTTACGACAACAGATGTCCATCTTCGAGGACACTGTGGGTCTCGAAGGCTTCCTCTTAAAGGCGGTCCGCATCTCCCAACACCTAACCGCTTGCCATATGGATCCCCTACCCGCTGCCGCTGCCTCACCCAGCCTCTCTCCGTCAGCACCAGAGCCCATGATCACGGATAATTACCATCTATCCTCCATGGAACGGTCTCGTCGACTTACCCGTGGCCTCTGTCTCTACTGCGGATCCAATGAACACCAACTCCGTGCCTGCCCCGTTCGCCCTCAACGCCCAGCGGTGAGTACAATCCAAATCACTCCTGATATATCTGGCATACCTCATATAGATGCGCTTCTAATGTTTCACACCCACTCCTTTCCAGTCAAAGTCCTGGTGGACTCCGGAGCGTCGGGAAATTTCATCTCCTCCCGCAGCCTTGCTGGATTCAAAATTCCCCGCTGCAAAAATAACACCACCTACCAGATCACCACTGTCCAGGGAAAGCCGCTGGGCAAGGGGTTGGTGCGGCACTGCACGCCAGAGGTCATTGCCTGGAAGTCCGGGTAAATACTCAAGTGGAGTGCAGATTGTAAGCAGGAATGTCTGAGGGATCTGCCCGTCCCGATCTCCGTCAAGAACAACCTCTCCATCTACTCCACCTCCGTGGAAAGCCCAGACTCCCCGCACGTCACCCATATTCCTCACGAGTATCAGGCATTCCAGGATGTGTTCAGCAAGGTCGCAACCACTCACCTTCCACCTCACCGGCCATGGGACTGCGCCATTGACCTGCTACCTGGGGCCAAACCACCCAAGGGACACATCTACCCGCTGTCCATCCCGGAGCTAGTCGCTATGGAGGAGTACGTGTCTGAAGCGATGCAACAGGGGTTCATCCATCCGTCCACCTCGCCCGCAGCGTCAAGCTTCTTCTTCGTGCGCCAAGAAGGATGGGGGTCTGAGGCCCTGCATCGATTACCGTGCACTCAACGACCAGACGGTAAAGTTCGCCTATCCCCTTCCTCTGGTTCCTGCCGCTTCGGAGGAGCTCCGCGGTGCCCGCATCTTCAGCAAGCTGGATCTCAGGAGCGCCTTCAACCTCATTCGCATTCGCAGGGGTGATGAATGGAAGACCCACCGGGCACTATGAGTACCGGGTGATGCCCTACGGGCTTTCCAACTCACCTTCCATCTTCCAAAACTTTATGAATGAGATCTTCAGAGACATGCTCAACCGGTTCGTCCTCATCTATATCGATGATATACTCATATACTCACCCAATCTAGAAGAACACCACGGCCATGTCACCCAGGTACTCCACCGCCTCCGCCAACATCACCTGTATTTAAAAGCTGAGAAATGTGAATTCCACAAATCCACCATCCACTTCCTGGGCTACATCATCACCCCTACGGGAGTACAGATGGACCAGAGGAAGGTGGAGGCGGTTCAGAATTGGCCACAACCCACTACCGTTAAGGAGATGCAAAGGTTCCTGGGGTTCGCCAATTTCTATCGCCGCTTTATCGCCCACTACAGCCAGTGGGCAGCACCACTCACCTCTCTCCTCCGCCGGAAGCCCAAAATCCTCACCTGGAACCCAGAAGCACACCGGGCCTTCCTCCATCTCAAAACTGCCTTCTGTACGGCCCCGGCTCTTACACACCCAAACCCCAATCTCCGCTTTGTGGTCGAGGTGGACGCGGTGACCCTGGGAGTGGGCGCCGTTCTGTCCCAATGGAAGGGTGAGCCCCCCATACTCCATCCCTGCGCTTACTTCTCCCGGAAACTATCCCCGGCGGAGCAGAACTATGACGTGGGGAATCGGGAGTTGCTGGTTATCAAGCTCGCCTTGGAGGATTGGCGGCATTGGTTGGAGGGTGCCTAACAGCCATTCCAGGTGATTACAGACCACGAGAACTTGCAATACCTCCGAGAAGCCAAACGTCATAATCCGAGGCAGGCCCGCTGGGCGCTATTCTTTACTCGCTTCCACTTTGAAGTCACTTACCGTCCGGGGAGTAAGAACGTCAAAGCGGACGCACTTTCCCGCCTACACCAGCCTGATCCAACCCCGGAAGAACCAGAGTCCATCCTGCCACCCTCAGTCTTCATGGCTCCCATTCGGTGGGCACTCGACGACCAAATCCATGCCGCCACTCTCGCCGAACCTGCTCCGCCGGGAGGTCCAGAAGGGAAGAGCTATGTCCCGACCACCCTGCGTCTGACCCTTCTGGACTCCGTCCACACCTCTCCGGGCACCCAGGTAGCCACCGAACCCTCTCGCTCCTCCAGAACCGTTATTGGTGGCCCAACATGGCCAAAGATGTCGCCCGCTATGTCAAGGGATGTCCGGTCTGTGCCGTCTCCACCACGCCACGTCGTCTGCCAGAGGGTAAACTGGTCCCATCACCCATCCCTCACCGACCCTGGTCCCACCTGGGGGTGGACTTTGCCACCGACCTCCCTCCCTCAAATGGATTCACGACCATCCTGGTAGCCGTAGACCGGTTCTCAAAATCCTGCAAATTAATCCCACTACGGGGATTACCTATCGCCCTGGAAACAACCGAAGCCCTCTTCCAACACGCATTCGGGAACTTCGGTCTTCCGGAAGACATAGTTTCCGACAGGGGCCCCCAATTCATCTCCAGGGTCTGGCGAGGGTTTTTCCGCCTCCTGGGAGTATCGGTCAGTCTATCCTCCGGATACCACCCGCAGACCAACGGCCAGACCGAACGTAAGATCCAGGAGACCGGACGGTATCTGCGGGCCTACTGTCATGAACATCAGGACAGCTGGAGCCAGTATCTACCCTGGGCAGAATACGCCCAGAATTCCCTGCGCCAGGAAGTCACCGGACTAACTCCATTTCAATGTGTCCTTGGATACCAGCCGCCACTGTTTCCCTGGACCGAGGAACGTTCAGAAGTCCCAGTGGTAGACTACTGGTTCCGGGAGATCGAGAGGGTATGGGACTCAGCTCATGTCCATCTCCAGCGGGCAGTCCGGAGGTACAAGGTCAATGCAGACGCTCGTCGGGCCAACAATCCCATCTATCATCCCGGGGATCGCGTCTGGTTGTCCACTCAGGACATCCGCCTCCGGCGGCCCAGCAGGAAGCTGAGTCCCCGGTACATAGGTCCTTTCCCAGTAGCACGGCGCATCAACGAAGTCACCTACCAGCTACACCTGCGGACCATTACCGGATCTCACCCACCTTCCACGTTTCCCTGCTAAAACCTTTCACTAACCCTCTTCTCCCTCCCTCCACAGAGCATGAGGTACCCCCTCCTCCGCCCGAGGTTGTCCCCGATGAGACCATCTACAGGGTCAAGGAGATCCTCGACTCCCGGCGGCGAGGCGGCCGACTTCAATACCTCATAGACTGGGAGGGGTACGGTCCTGAGGAAAGATCGTGGGCAGACAGAGAGGACATACTGGACCCATCCCTCCTCAACGACTTCCACCAGGCTCATCCTGACCGTCCCGCTCCCAGGGGCCGCGGTCGTCCTCGCCGTCAATCCCGGGCGTCGGGAGACGCCCGTAGGGGGGGGGGGAATGTCACGGAAACACCTGCCTCACCAGCCGAATCAGCCTCCTAAACCCGCTCACAATCACCCGATTACTAATCACGGACACCTGCACCCACTTACCACACCAGTCAAATACACACTCACC
>NW_015660014.1:355406-358790 GCF_001515625.1 Sinocyclocheilus rhinocerous | reverse complement strand
ATAATTCCTGATATCTCTTTGAAATATGAAAATGTTATTTAAGGATCTACACATGAGAGTGAAGAATCAGATGTTTTTTTATTTATTCAACCTTATTTTGTTCTTGGCTAAATATTTTATACATAAATGTAAATTTTGCAAACGTAAGCCTTTCTATAGAAATTTTCTTGAAGATTTAAAACTCGTCTGACTCTAGTAATAAGAAAGCTGTTAAGACTGTGAATCTGTTAAAAAGATACATTATTGTCTTGCTCCCTGGCATATGATTTAATGTCATTTTGTTACATCTGGTTGTATTAATTAAAAAAAAAAGTTTTTTGTGGTTTTTGTACTATACGTCAAATTTGATATAAGTACAAAGAGAGATGTTGCTACGCGGTACCCCACTAGTGTCACGAGATCCCCTGCCTCACCAGCCGAACCAACCGTCTACACCCGTTCACAATCACCTAGTTATTAATCACGGACACCTGCATCCACTTATCACACCATTCAAAAACACACGCACCTCAGTCACTCGTCAGCTGGTCTCAAGGTTGCAAGCTTGTCAGCACGGAGCCCTTGCCTACCTGTCTGCCTGTCGATCCGGGAATCCTCTGTTCTATGTGAAAGGACCCGACCAGTGATACTAAGATAAGACTGCTTCCTCTGCTTTTGTTGCACACCTTAATGTGACAGTTGGAACCTTGTGCAGGTACTCAATTAATCAGAATGATTATCGCCATTTCCATGGCATTTGTATTGGTCAACTCAAGGAAATTCTTGAGAGACTTGGTTTTATTTGTTTTCGCAACTATTTCTGCATTTCTCAGCTGCCATTTGCAGTAACCGCACCTTCACTGGCCAACAAAAGAAGATTTCCAAACTTCTTCCGTACTGTGCCATCAGACAGTGCAGTTAATGTGACGCTGGTGAGGTTTCTCAGGCAGTATGGATGGAGTAGAGTTGGTACACTGACTCAGCGGGAGCACAGGTTCACAGAGGTAATTCTAATTAGGGACAATATGATTAAGTATATGGAGCTCGATAGAATGTGAACTGAAAACTCACCTTCTGTCAAAAAGATACTGAGAGACTTAAGCAGACATCTGGAGGCAGCTAACATCCAGCTTGCAGAGGCAGAGAGCTTCTTTGAAGCCCCTTGTGATAGTATGAAAAAACTGAAGGCCTGTATACAAAAGTTTGGTTTCCTCACACACATTCTATAAATCAATAAAGAACTTTTCAAGGCTTATTTATACTAAAGTGCGTCACTACAGAGTTGCATGAAAGCTAAACATTGTTTTTATAATGCACATCCACAGATCACAGTGCATAATGTATATTTATCTGTAGATATATATCATCCTTGACAATTTTTTTAACAGGACAATGATGTGAGAGTAGCGATAGCTCATTTTGGTGTGAGCTTAGCTGATAAAGTCTTCTGCTGTGTAAGTATGTCCCAGCCATACACTTATTCTTTAATTGGCACTGATGGTTCCATGAAGAACCATTAACATCCATAGAAGCTTTCCATTGCACAAAAGATACTTTACTGTGGGAAAAGGCTCTTTAGATTATAGAGTGCTGCAGGGATGATGCATTTTTTCGTAGGCCAAAACATGGAAATGAGTAAGCATTTTAGTACTGCAGTTAGCACCACACCTTAACACAGCATAAACCATAAACATGCTTTTGTGTCACAGGTGTATAATCTCAGCATGAATGGCCTAAAGTACCAGTGGATTCTGCCGGGCTGGACCCAATCCAGCTGGTGGACTAACACTGACTCCACAAACTGCACAGCTGAAAACATACTGACTGCCATAGAGGGATCCATCAGTGCAGATATTGAGACTCTTAGCACCAGAAACATCAGAGGGATATCTGGTAGGGTATGTTTACATTTGACTGCATCATCATCTTTCATTGTCATGAGCAAAATGAGCAATGTTTTATGGGGGTTGTTTATTTTCATATCTATACTGATTCTACTCAGACACCTCAGGAGTACGAGAAGGAGTATGACGAAAGACGACAGCTGAAGCATCTGGGTGCCAGCAAGTTTCATGGCTTTGCTTATGATGGTACTTGGGTAATTGCCAAAGTTTTAACGAGAGTCATGGAGACTGTGAGGTACAGAGAGAGATACAGCATCCATCGCAACTTTACTGTCACTGAGCAAGAAGTGGGTCAGATTATTCTGGAGGCCATGGAAAAGATCAACTTCTTTGGTGTGACAGTGTGTACAAAGTTTCAAAACTCTGCTTGAGAAATATTGGACGGATAACAGTAATTATGATAACAAACAGAAGAACCATTAACATCCATAGAAGCTTTCCATTGCACAAAAGATACTTTACTGTGGGAAAAGGCTCTTTAGATTATAGAGTGCTGCAGGGATGATGCATTTTTTCGTAGGCCAAAACATGGAAATGAGTAAGCATTTTAGTACTGCAGTTAGCACCACACCTTAACACAGCATAAACCATAAACATGCTTTTGTGTCACAGGTGTATAATCTCAGCATGAATGGCCAAAAGTACCAGTGGATTCTGCCGGGCTGGACCCAATCCAGCTGGTGGACTAACACTGACTCCACAAACTGCACAGCTGAAAACATACTGACTGCCATAGAGGGATCCATCAGTGCAGATATTGAGACTCTTAGCACCAGAAACATCAGAGGGATATCTGGTAGGGTATGTTTACATTTGACTGCATCATCATCTTTCATTGTCATGAGCAAAATGAGCAATGTTTTATGGGGGTTGTTTATTTTCATATCTATACTGATTCTACTCAGACACCTCAGGAGTACGAGAAGGAGTATGACGAAAGACGACAGCTGAAGCATCTGGGTGCCAGCAAGTTTCATGGCTTTGCTTATGATGGTACTTGGGTAATTGCCAAAGTTTTAACGAGAGTCATGGAGACTGTGAGGTACAGAGAGAGATACAGCATCCATCGCAACTTTACTGTCACTGAGTAAGAAGTGGGTCAGATTATTCTGGAGGCCATGGAAAAGATCAACTTCTTTTGTGTGACAGTGTGTACAAAGTTTCAAAACTCTGCTTGAGAAATATTGGATGGATAACAGTAATTATGATAACAAACACAATATGTATAAAATGTTATTTATCTATCTATCTATTTATCTATCTTTTAGACATTTCAAGCATTGCTTATAAACATTACAAACATGAATTAGTAAATACTTGTAACAGATCGGCCAGGCTCCACCACCACCCAATCACAACGATCCCTCTCACCTGAGTTCTGAGCACCAGCACCTGTCACTAGTCAAGCACCTCATTAACCAGCCTGCATAAGAGCACACACCTCAGACACCCTCATTGTCCGGTCTCGTATACACGTAGAGGACTCAATGACTTTGCTACT
>NW_015660014.1:349527-354185 GCF_001515625.1 Sinocyclocheilus rhinocerous | reverse complement strand
AAGAGCATAATCTACTGTAAGTGTTTTAAACATGCAAAGTAGGATTGCCAATTGCTCCCATATTTAAGTAACATTCCATATTAAATCAATGCGGAAAGCATCGTGTCATGCCCAGTTTAGGGAGCTGAACTCAAAAAAAAAAAAAAAGGGAACAATAAAATTCATAAAATTCATAAATAAATAAATAAATAAAAACCAAACAAACAGAAAACAAGAGCACCCTTAGTAATAACATACAAACACACATGTTTGTTTTTCTATCACGGTGGGCACTTTCCATTGAGTGTGTTTACATGTTCAACAAAACGCTGATAACTATCAAAAATCAGCTCATTATAGCAACCAAACATCGAAAGAAAACAGTGTTTACATCAGATTTGGAATTTGCAACACAATAAATAACCTGAAATAATAAATTCTCATTCAAAAATCAGAATGCCGTTAAGCCTAATTGGTCTAAGATCATGCCAGTGCCAATATATTGGTTTTATATTGAGATAATGACATTTTTCCTTCCCTACCCCCTTCAACTAAATATTTTTACATACACTACTTGTAACAGATCGGCCAGGCTCCACCACCACCCAATCACAACGATCCCTCTCACCTGAGTACTGAGCACGTGCACCTGTCACCAATCAAGCACCTCATTACCAGCCTGCATAAAAGCACACACCTCAGACACCCTCACTGTCCGGTCTCGTATACACGTAGAGGACTCAATGACTTTGCTACTACTTCCATTTGAATACTTCCTGCATTACTTACCTCCTGTGTTCCTCCTAGTGTCTCCTCGTCTCCAAGTGTCTCCTGTTCCTCCTTGTTCACGGATCGCTGAGGTGTGTGCTCCTCCTGCCTACAGTCCAGCTCCTGTAAAGCCAAAGACTCGGATTACCCCACTCATATCCTTCGAACTATTCACTCACCATCACATCCTCTGGACCCTACCCCAGTACTCTCTGTGACCAAATAAACCCGTTTTATACATACTAACCTGTTGTGTCAGACCTCTTCCGTTACAATACTTTGCTTAGATATTTACTTGTGGGTCAGTGACAAATAATAATGTCTGATATGATAAAGAGGAGAAGATCATTATAAAATGTTAAAGCATGTGTCAACTTCTTGATAAGAGTATTAATATTGTAAAACAAAATTGCTTCACTGCTTTTTTTTTTTTTTACTAATAGAAGATTATATCAATATTCTTTAAGGAATTACAGGAATTGTTTTTTTCAGTTCCATCACCTAGACATTTTTACTTAAAACCCCCAGAGGTGACTAATGTTTTTTATTTAGAAATTGACTACATGTTTGTCATAAAAATGGCATTAGAAAAATGCATTTGTGATGCATTTGAATTTAATTCTTTAAAAAAAAATGTCTTTTTTTCAGTTACATCACCTAGACATTTTTACTTAAAACCCCCAGAGGTGACTAATGTTTTTTATTTAGAAATTGACTACATGTTTGTCATAAAAATGGCATTAGAAAAATGCATTTGAATTTAATTATTTAAAAAAAAATATAATTGACCCATATACATATTTCTGGTTCTTATTATACTTTTGAACACATTTGAATTTAATATTGCTAAAAATTGTTATGCATGTTCACATTATGTTCCAAAACGGTGAAAGAATGGCCAATGTTTTGTTAGCTCAGTGTCAAAAGTACAACTTATTTGAGGCTTCCTAGTCTTTTTATTATTCTTGACAGCAGGTTTTCTTTTCCTCCATAGATGGAACGGCTGTCAATACTGAAAAATATAATGCCATTACAGACGAACTAGAGTTCATCAGTCCAATTAGATTTCAAAGAAAGACTTTTATAGAAAATATGTCTGATATGTATTTTAGCAGGCCTGATGAGAAATGTGTGCAGGATAATGACATATGTCTGACTCGCATGCTGAAAATTTGCCTGTGAAAGTGTGTGAAAAATGTTAAATTCTAGTGAAACACTCTGCTATATAAAAAAACACATGCATTTCCCTTACAGGGGATAAACCCACAAAGGACCGAACCCTTGTGTACCCTCACAGTAAACGCATCAATATATTTATCTTCGGTATTGTGGTGTTTCTAAATTTCTTAGGAATTTCTACAGCATATAGTTTCCTGGTCTTCAGTGTGAAACACCGCAATCATTGGTAAGTTGTGTGTTTGGTTAATGATCTTGAATGTGTATTTATTAAGTCTTTCGTTCAACAGTGCTTAAAGCATTTCTTTTAAACCATGGTTATAGATCCGTTGTATTCTATTCTATTTTGTCATTCACAGGGCCATTAGCATGTCAAGACCTTTCAAGAATATTAGAAAGCTCTTAAAGCAATACAAGCATTCATAAAGAGATCATCTATCTATCATTTACTCCAAATCTGTGTGATGTCTTTCTTCTTTGCAACACAAAAGGGAAATAGTCTGAATATGTGAGATCATAACATAGCCTAGTATTGTGCAAGGAACCACACAAAAATAAGCCTTTATTCACTGATAATCTGCCCCTGTAAACATAATTTGTGTGAACTCATTTTGCTGCATATTCTGAAAGAATAAGTAAAACACCAACAACTTTTGTTTACACAAATTGTGATTACAGGGGCAGATTATCAATGAATAATAAATGTTTTATTGCAGTTTCCAGGTGTTTATTTCACCTGGAAATCCGCAGTGAAATCCTGGTATGAGATTAGATTAAAAACATGTCAAACAGTGGTCAATTATATAGCAATAATGAAACAGATGGCAAATGAACAGAATGTATTTGCACATGTCCTTGTCTCCTATCCAGCTGAGTAGCCTACCTGTTTCCTGGCATGGACCACACACCACATGAACATCCCTGCCGTAAATGACAGCAGGAGTATCCGATTCAGTGTGCTTGTGCCAGTCCCAGTGATTCTGATGGGTACATGTGCATACATGCTGTGGCAGGATCAGCCAAATGTGCAGTTCTGCATTGTTTTAATATTTGTATATCATATTCTCATTTAATAACATTTAATTCAATTACATATCTAAAAACCTGCAGATTATTATAATAAGGATGGGTCCTGATCCTGCATTCTTGTCAAGGAGGTTCCACCTCACACAGTGGCATAGCGAATTAGAAAAGGAGACTGGACAATACAATGACGAGAGGAACATTATGGAGCAGAATGACACGGGAGCATCTGGCTGTGTGACTGACATGACACAGAGCATCTCGTCTAGTCTGGACATTCTGCTGTCAGAAAACCTACACCTCATATGGCACATTAATGAACTGAGAAGCGTTTTGCAAGTACATTTACTTACGTTGTAGCCACATCAGATTTGAACATTCAAAATCAGTGAGCATTCAATGTCAATCCAACCAAACAAACAAACTCAAACTCTAGTTAAAACAAGACAAACCAGGCAAGAAGAATCCAATAACAATATAGAGCAATACACCAAAATACATATAGTATTGTTCCAGTTTAAAAACATTTCACTGTTTTTAAAAATCTATAGTACAATTGATGTGATGAATGTCATCATTGGGATGATTTAATTCTGTTTGATGTGATGAATGTCATCTACGTCAAACTGAATTAAATCATCCGAATGATTCACTCACCTGAGAAGTATACTTCAAAAGCCAAAAAAATGCTATTTGCTTGTTGAAGCAGTTGTGAACAGTCAGTCCTGCCTAGGAGGTTCTTGCACAGGCAAAGTATTGTCCATTAAAGAACAGCAGCATGATCCAAACAGCAGCTGGAGCGATGCAGGTTATAGTGGATGGCAGACACTTTGTGTTGCATTGTGGGCTTTGAATATAAAACATGAGTGCACTGGAGAACAGAGCAGGAACCAAAATATATGCTGCAGAGAACAGAAAGTTCATCTCTGGATTACAAGGACATGCAAAGTCCATCTCCACGAGTTTCTGAAGACCCACCATTAAAAAGACAATAATTGCATTTGAATAAAAAGGACTCTTCTTCAGCTGTTCTTTCAAGTGTAGACTAAAACTGAAAGTGATCGCTGCTAACTTTTGTGTGATGCAAGTGAAATTCACACCTTTCACATCGTCATATAAGAGTAAGACTTTCTGATAAGCTCTGTGGTTGTGATTGAGAGATCTGACTTTCTGAAACAGTTTCAAGACTGTACAGTGGGCACTTGGATAGCACTATAGATGAGTGGCATAATACTACAATTTGAGTGACTAACAACTTGCTAGAACATGTAACATACTAAGATAGATAGAACATGTAACATGCTAAGATAGCTAGATAGAAGGAACATGTAACACGTTAAGTGTAATAATGCCCTATTTAAAGAAAATCTAATATTTCTTCTGTTGATTGAAGTTTGTTAATTTGTCAGCAAGATCCTTTGGTGTCATGGAGTGATTTTTCAGGAATCTTAAAGAAGTAATGGGTTTTTAGGAGTTATGGCTCTTTAAAAGGCCTTTTAAAGGGTTAGTTCACCCAAAAATGAAAATTAGAACACAAATTACTCACCCTCAAGTCATCCTAGGTGTATATGACTTTCTTCTTTCAGACGAATCCAGTCTGAGTTATATTAAAACTTGTCTTTGATCTTTCAAGCTGTTTAATGCCACTTGTGGGTGTTGCATGCATCAGTCCACAAGAAGTTAAATAAAAAGCGCCCATCCATAAAAAAAAA
>NW_015660014.1:346940-349482 GCF_001515625.1 Sinocyclocheilus rhinocerous | reverse complement strand
ATCAGCAAGGAGAGGGTAAAATCACTTCTTAACCTTTAATCGTCCCTTGATTAGAGCGACGTTAAAGTCCCTTGGGGTCAGATAGACCCCAAACTTTTACAGAGCGATTGCATAAGGAAATATAATTTTTTTATATGACAAACTATATATCATTTTTTTATTTACTTCTCATCTATACATTTATGCTGTGTTTTTGTGGATATTTGGTAGTTTTTTACCTATTTACTGCACAAATACTCAACTATGCCATAAATTGGCTTATAAAAAAATATTTTTTTATGAAAAAATCCTTAAATTATGACCTAAATTAAATATAAAAGGTTTCTGGATATTGGCCCATGTGTTAGGGATAGAATACTGCCATCTTGGGGTTAGAGGAAAATCTTTAGGTATTATAGTTAAAGAAAGAAAGTGCAATGACCACATATATCCAGCAGAGGTCCACAGGGACTCATTCATTTTCAGTTCAGTTTCAAGTCCATTTTTCTTCAGGTTTCAACTTCTCCTCACAACTTTATGATACATATTTTGTGAATATATATTTAAACATCCTAAAATACATAAAAAATATATTTTTGTATTTATTTTTGTTGTCGTTGTCTGATATATTTTGAATTGTTTGCTTTTGCAAATTGTTATAAATTTGCAGAAATGTTACAAGTCACCACTAAAAGACTGTAATCACATACTATTTATTTCAGAAAATTATTTATCACAAATAAACACTGCATAATCCTCCTCTTCAGATTCCTGGTAATCCTGTTCAAACTCAGTTTCATCTTCTGTGTCAGTAGTAAAGTCCTCAGGACTATCTGGTTCAGTGTTCTCTGGGCCTTCTTCACTGTCACTTTGATCCAGTATGAGATCCAGGGTCTCCTCAAGACTGTACCTTTTGGCCATGGTGCTGCCACAGAATGAGCTCAGTGCAGGACCCAGACAGCCACTTTTATACCCTAACTGTGAGATGTTTTCAAAATACTGCTGCAGCTCTTTCATCAAACAGTAAACTTTCTCAGAGTGCAAAAGGTTAGCTGCCTTTCATCTTTCTTTTATCTGCCCTTTTCCCCCTCTTTCTGTGTGTGCGCGTGTGTGTGTGGTGTGTTATGTCTACCCCGTCACACTGTTGTGCATTTATGTCTGATTTTATTTGCTTTCTATAAAATGCTCTCTGTTGCAGTCACACACATGTATGTGTTTGTGTGTGTGTGTGTGTATATGAGATAGAAAGTTCGTTCCACTTTGTGTTTATGGTCTAGGACCAGACCTTTATTTAAATGTAGAAATTTTCAGATTTATACTGGATTTATTTATTTAGACAAATGAAATGAAATTTTTTTTTTTTTTTACATTTTCCCATTCATTTTCAATGTGGGGTTAATCAGACCCCAAGGACCTTTAACAGTGATTTTTTTTTTACACACCTTTAGAACAACCAAATCAAGTCCCGATTTTTTGTGTGTGTTTAGATAGATTATTTAGGAAAAGTCACAGAATTTCATGCCCATGGAATGAAGGGAACACTTTTAAAAAATAAAGGAAAATTCAAATGGGGTCAGCTGGACCCCAGGGACCAATTAAGGGTTAAACAGCTTGAAAGATCAAAGACCATTTTTAATATAACTCCGACTGGATTCATCTGAAAGAAGAAAGTCATATAGACTCAGAATGACTTGAGGGTGAGTAATTTGTGGGCTAATTTTCATTTTTGGGTGAACTAACCTTTTAACTATAAGTTTCAAGTTTTTAAACTGAATTTAAATGTTAAATTTGAATGTTAAAGATAATAAAATAAAAAAAGGATTTTTTTCCCCTCTAAATGAAAATGTTGTCATCAATTACTTACCTTAATGCTGTGGGATTGCAAATTTAGGAATCTGTTAGATCTGCTGATGCTACGTCCTGACACACCATTACATGAAAAACTATGATGAAATACATTTTATTCAACATTTATGGTAAAGATGATGACATCAGATTAACGATTCTTTTAAACAAAGTTTGTAGCAAGAGGTTCCTGCCAATTTCTGTTCTCTTTATTGTAAGTCAAACGAGCCTGATTACTGAGACTGATTACTGAGGCTGTCCCTGCCCCAGTCTTTGAATAATTATGCTGATTGGATTAGGACTGGTGAATTGGGGCAGGTTGCTATACCTGAATACTTGATTTGCATACCTAAGTGAGAATGAAAAGTTTGAAATAGGCGAGCAGTTTTCATTTCAGAATCATGTAAGGCTACATTTCCAAAAAAGGTATTATATACCACTATATTATATTATATATATCTCAGTAAATCTATACATTATTACTGTATTTTGTATGTGTATGTGATGGAGCATCACTTAACCATTTCTCCTGTTTTTTTTCCTTCGCTATCTTGCTTTCAGAACGAGAACCACCTGAAGACTCCCTGTAAAGAGACATCAACCTCACAATGAGTCTCTTCACTGGTTTTGGCAAGTCTTTCCCTGCTCTTTGTGTCTTTGTGACAAAGTGCCAGTTCCCTAGTATGATTACATCACATTTTGTTGGTGTAATCTATAG